>NC_056740.1:7755923-7874183 GCF_019279795.1 Protopterus annectens
ATTTTTTTCATCAGTACAGCAGTGCTAAAAATTCTTGTTTACCTTTAATGACATCTCTTAAGGGAAATATTCAGCATGAACAATTGCAGAGCAAAAAGCAAGTCCCGTGACACCCTGCAATCAAAGAAGCGTCACAGGAATTACCATCTCACACAACCTGCTGAGAATGGCTCAAGAGGTAAGTCATAATCCAAACAAGTATTGTACAGATGAGACCACAGTAAATTTGCAGAGTACCAGAACAAATTATACTTTCTACAGAATCTGGTGCAGCCATGAGATCAGGAAAAGCAAAGAATTTACAGAACTTTTTTTTATTTCTCACCTAAAATAACCACCACACAAACAGGGAGTACATGCAGACTCCAGGTCAGAGTGCATTACAGAAATATAATAGAACACTTCAGGTACATTTTTAGCTATGTACTTATTCAAAAAGCTTATCATGTATGAAACTAATCCAAACAAATTTGTTTGTGCAACTTGGTTGTCTGTACATCCAGCTACTGTAGGTTCGTTCTACTTAGAGTATTTAGCAAGACAAGACTATAGGAAATGGAATGAACCCACCAACATAAGGGTTACTACTATTTCTTAGGAAGCAGCTTGGGATTAATGATACGCTTTTACTTCTGGTGAGAGAAGTAGATAAGGGTCATAAAGTCTTTGCTGCATGCAGCTGTGTTGAGACCATCATTATCTCTGCTGCTACCAGACAGATAGCACCTCTAGTAATCAGATGCAAACCCTGTGGATGCTACTCCCCCTTCAGACCACATCAGTAAGCATGCATAGTCTTGGATTTGCACTTTCTAACTGTCTTGGTTGAAATGCGCATTTTGAGACAATGTAGCAATTGCTTCATGGTTACTGACAACCATCTATAACTTAAAATAAACTGACAGTGTGTGAGAGACGCAGTTATTTAATGCTGTTGGAGATAAAGCTCTCACATAAGGACAGGCTGTCATACAACACCAACACACTAAAGCTATTGCATACAGACAAGCCAAACACATAGACCTACATATAGTGAGGCTATTGAAATTAGCTTATATAAACCACAAATGCCTCCTAAATGTAACCAAAGAAACAAGTACCCTCAGCAACCTCACAAACACATAACACAGGCAGTGCCCACCTTGAAATAGGCATCAAGAGTCACAGTGTTTCAGTTCAAAAGCCCATAAGCCAAACCTCCACATAATCCTACATCCTAGTAACATATGTCTTAATTGTGAGACACAATGATGCATCACTCACCAGGCTGTGCAAGGAAAGGTCCCTGGTCATTTGCCTATCGGGTGATAGAATTTGCCACATCATGTAGGCACTCAAGTCTTTGCACAATAAATGCACTTATGGTATATGGTACACATAGGTGTAAAGAACCTGAGACCTGTCTCCCTGGACAATATGAAGAGAGACATGTTGGAGATTTCAGAATATCTGCCCAAGGCATGCGTGAATCTAGCCTTGAGCAGCATTTTGCTATCACCAAGAATGATGCTGTAAGATGAACAAATGATGATTGATTTCAACAATTGACTTAGCTTCTGAGGTCATTCAAGGGGTGCTCAAAATATATCAGTCTTGGAGGAGATGGTAGACAGCCCTAACTGCTTTGCATGGATGGCCTGAACCTATTCCCCCAAGGTTTTCCTATATTGGTTAAAACTTTATCTACCACCATTGCATTTTAGGCAATGTCAGTCCTCAAAAGCTTTCAATATAACAAAACATAATACAGATAACAAAAAAGTATTGCTGCTCAAAGTTAGGAGCCTTAACAAAACTCCACTTTTTACATGCACTCTTTTAACTGGAAAACATTGATATATGCATTGTTACAAAGCCCTTGTTCAAGACTATTGAGAGCCCCCCATAAGTGCAGGGTTTCAGTGCCTACCTTATTTTCAGGCCCAGCATGATATATAACGACACTAAAGATGACAGTGTCTCCATATTTAGGTTCATAGGTTCATAGGACGGTACTAGGCTATCGGCCCTACGGCCTATACAAGCCTAGCCATAACAATTTCCTGGATATTTCTTAACACAATATTTATTTCCCTGGACCCCTGTCTAGCAGGGTGACTGACATGATCCCCGGGGTGAATTTCCTATCTCCCATCCAATCGTCAAGGTTCCTTTTGAAGAGGGCCAAGGAGGCACTCTGCTTGACATGTATGGGCAGTCTATTCCAGAGTATGGGGAGTCTCTGGATCAGAAACCTATCTCTCCAGCATGTTTTGTTCATTGTGATGACAAGGTTTAAATCCCTGGAGCGTATGGCTCTGAGGGATTGGGATTTCTTTAAGTGGAGCATGTCCAACAGCTCAGGGTTTGACATGGCCTTGTATGTTAAGCAGACATCACCTCTGAGTAGATGATATGCCACAGAGTATAGCTAGAGTTTTTTTAGACGGTCAGCATAGGGCATCTGCTTCACCTCAAGATGCGTTAAACAAGATAACAATCTGGAATGCCTCCGAGTCTTACTTCTATTAACAAGACTCCTTATCACATTATGTTTAACTATAGGACCCTCCTTTACACACCCCTCAGCCCATGACTCCTATCTAACTAGTATGAAGTCCCTATGCATTAAACCAAATGGCATTCTCCTAAGGGACTTCAACTATCTCTCCACTGACTGGGAGGCATATAAATCCTCTAACATATATGCCCAGAGATTTCTAGACTCCATCCTTACAAACTCTCTGGGCTAGTTAGTCTGCACCCCAACTAGGAGTGATAAACTTCTGAATGTGGTCCTCACCAATATGGGACAGCTCTGCTCCCGACAAATTATAACCCTTTCCCTGATCAAATAATTTCACAAATCAGTAACAGTCACCTTAAGACTGAAGCCAGAAGCATCCTCCAATACCAAGTATTCAGAGATTATGCCAAGGCTAATCTATGGAAACTGAGTATTTGAATAAATTCAACATCCCCTTCCAATTTGATGACCTCTCTGAGTATGTGGATTCTATTACTGCCAAATTCTGTACACATGTGAATGGCTACCTGTTGAAATGTCAGCACTCAAAATGTTGAGTGCTGACAAACCAAAAAAAGATTGAAAATCCAGGAGAAGTGCATATCTTGCACATTGCACTTCTCCTTTAAGCTTTTTTTTGCAAAGAGGTAAGTCCCTTATACCCACAAACTTATACATGCCAACTCCAAGGTCATCATACCTCTGAGAAAAGGGAATATTCCAGGAAATGACAATCTTGGACTTGGTATGTAAGTCCGTTTTGTCAATCATTCAGTCTCTGCGATTCGGGACTCACTCCAGCAGATCCTGACATTTGAAATGGTTAACCTTGTGAATAGCTGTATAGAGGATCTGTCTCCCTCTGAAGTAAATACAATACCAGTTTCAAAAATAAACCCCTATGGTAGAACTTAAATATAAACAGGCTCTATAATAAAAGAAAAAACTCATTACACATAAAAATAAACATAACTGTGAAGATACAAAAAACTGGTCTCCAAGCAAATAAACCAAAGTCAGATATGAAAGTAAAATTTCCACCCAGGCAAAGGACAAACTGTCTATATTAAAAAAACGTAGAAATAATGTCCAGCACTGTGCAGAGCTAATAGTAAATATCGCATACTCATACTCAGAGGAAATAACCAATCTGCCAGCAGATAAACTTAGCTCAAACTTCACCCCCTCTCCCTTCCTACATTTCCAGATGTCATAACCACATCTACAGCCCCTCCTCAAATCCCTCATAAAGAAGACCTCAAGCCACAAACCAAGACCAAGAACACTGCTCCCATGGTGAGTGAACAGATAACATACCAGGCTGCTTACTGGCCAGCATGAAACAGGGCCTTTCAGACTCCCTGCAGACTCTACCTAGTGTCAGCCTACAAACAGACTTTGTGCCTGATGAATCGAGGACAATGGCTGTCATCCCCTTACACAAAGGTGGGCCAACAGTAGACTCATAGGTTCATAGATAGGTACTAGGCTATTGGCCCTAGGGCCTATATAATCCTAGCCAAAAAGGTACCCTGGCTTTCGCCACCCAAGAAAATTATTTTCCTGTGCCCCTGTCGAGTAGAGCCACAGAAGTGATCCCTGGGGTGAATTTTCTATCCCCCATCTAGTCATCAAGATTTTTCTTAAAGAGTGCTAATGAGGAGCTTTGCTTGATATAGATAGGCAGTTTGTTCTAGAATATGGGAAGTCTCTTTGACAGGAATCTATCCCTCCAGCATGTTCTGTTTATTGTGGTGACAAGGATTAGGTCCCTAGAGTGTGTAGCTCGGAGGGACTGAGATTTCTTTAAGTGGAGCATGTCCAACAGCTCTCAGTTTGACATAGCTTTGTATGTTAGAAGAGATCGCCTCTGAGTAGGTGATATGCGACAGAGTAAAGCTAGAGTTTTTTGAGACAGTCTGAGTAGGGCATCTGTTTCAGGCCAGTAATCCACTTTGTGAGGTATTTCTGTGGCCTTTCCAGTTGTTGTAGATGTCTTGTGAGGTACATACCAAAAGGGGTGCTGTATTCTATAATGGGTCTAATGAGTGACGAGTAGAGGGGAACAATGACCTATTTTTTCTTGGATGAGAAACCTTTTGTGATGAGGTGTGTCATGTAGAAGGATTTCCTGACTAGTGTGGTGATGTGATTATCAAAGAAGAGACTTCTGTCCACTTGTGTCCCAAGGTCTCTTATGACACTTTCGGTGTTAAGTAGACTACCGCCTATGTGGTAGCTCATGGGTATAGAGTTTTTATCAAAAGGGATGACAATGCACTTTTTGGCATTGAGCTTGAGGCCATGGCTTTAACACCAGGCATATGTCTCAGTAAGGCCCTTTTGTAGGATGTCCACATCGTTAGGAATTTCAATTAAGGCTCCTAGTTTGCAGTCAACTGCGAACATCATTAGCCAAAGACCTTCTGTGTTAGCCTGTACTTCAGAGAAGTAGATACCAAACAGGTGAGGACCCAGGACTGAAACCTGAGGTACTCCACTTGAGCTGATCTGAAGTCGGATTTGGAGTCTGCTACTTTCACAGTGTGGGTTCTGTCAGTTAGCCAGTTGGCAACCCATCTTGTGACATAGGGATTTATACCTAGGTTAGTGAGTTCATCTATAATTCCAGAGGGGGGATGGTGTCAAAAGCCTTGGCAAGATCTAGATAGGCTGTGTGAACCACCTTACCCTCATCTACGGCTTTGGTGACCACTTTAAAGAAGTCTATCAAGTTTAAGAGACATGAGCTGCCTTTTACAAATCTGAACTGGTTGGGGTCCAGAGTTTGGAGATTACCAATGTCATTGTTTATAAGTTTCATGATGATACATTCCATAGCCTTGCAGACAAGGCTCATCAGGCTAATGGGGCAGTAGTTCCTGGGGTCCGTGAGGGCTCCCCCCTTGTGGAGTAGGATAACCATTGCTGTGCGCCATTCAGTCAGCACAAAGCCTAAGGTGAGGCTAAGATTAAACATGGTACTTAGGTGGGGTGCCAGTTCATTCTGTAGTTCATGTAGAACGCAGCCTGGAATGTTGTCAGGTCCCATGGATGCTGTGTTCTTGGCTTTGGAGAATGTGGTTTTTAGCTGTGATTACAGGAACTTTGCATTCTTTTGGTATAGAGATGGGCCCTTTAGGGGGTGAGAGGGGGGTAAAGTTAGCACTGAACCTATCTGCCAGGATGTTGGCAATATCAGTTGGTTCTGTATATTTAGTGCCATTGTGCTGTAACTCAGATCAGATCTGAGTGTTGCCATTGAGATTCTTGACATAGCTATAAAATGCTTTGTGATTGTCTTTAGAATCAGTGGTGATTTTGTTTTCATAACTAACTTTGGAAGATTTTATGAGGGATCTCAGCTTCTTACTGGGGCTGACCATGGAATTCCTCCAATCTTGGGATTTTACTCTTTTTTGCAACAGTTTCTTTCTTCTGTTGTAGACTTTGTTTATGGCAGGGGACCACTAGATTGACTTCCTTTTTTTGGAGGATAGCATCTTGGTTCTGTTAGGGATTGCACTATCCATGCACTTGTGTAAGTGCTTATAAAGTGCATTTGTGTAGGATTCAGCAGTTGTACCTCTATTGTCCGTCTGCATGGGTGTCGTGAAGTTTGCCACTTCCGTCTTACGAAGTGTGAAGTTGGCTTTGGAGAACATTTTTACGGTGGTTTCCCTAATGGGGGGTGGGGGCAGGATGTAGATGTCTAGGGTGATTAGCTTGTGGTCGGATCTGACCAATTAGGAATTCACCTCTGGTGTGGAGCACCGGTTGCCCATGTTGGTAATGACCAGGTCTAGGATATTGCTGCCCCTGGTGGAGGTGTGGATAAGTTGATCCAATGCATTGGAATTTATGAATTCCAGAAAACATTAAACAAAAGAGTTGATACATGAGTAGTTTTCCCAGTTAATGGTGGGGTAGTTGAAATCGCCCATTATTAGGGTGTTGGGTTGTACCCTAATATTTTCCAGTGTATCAAGAAATGAGGAGTGGGAATCCTGGGGCATGGTGGGGGATCTGTAGCAAGCTACAATTTGGATTGCGGTCTTGCCCAGAGTTAGTTGCACTTGAATAATCTCGGATGCATTATGCTGAGCAACTAGTCTGGAGGTGTGGATATCCTTAATGAATATGGACACGCCTCCACCTTTAGTGTTTCGGTCCAGGTTAGGTGGCCGAAAGGTATGGTATGAATTATAGCCAGGTAATGCAGGGGTGCTCTCTGGAGCCTTGAACCAGGTCTCTGTCACTGCACAGATGTTGATGTTCTCCACTTTAAGGAGTGCCTCGAATGAGTGCATTTTGAGGTTTAGACTTCTAGCATTGAGTAGCATTATCCTCAGATTTTGCTTGCTTGCACCTGTTACAGTGGTGAATTTGTCATTTGAACCTTACCTAAAAAAGGCACTATAGGGGTGGCAAAAGCCTTAGCCAGTATCCGGAATCCCAAGGGTGACAGGTGCAGGCCATCTCTGCAAAGCATCATGGTCTGTCGATCACGTCATCCCAGGCAGACAGATACTGGATTCCCTTAGAATGACACCAGACGTTTAGCCAATTGTTGAAGTCAATCATTTTGTCCTTGTACTGTGGTATCATTCTGGGTGATGGCAGGATGCTACTCAGGGCTAGGATCATAACTACCTGGGCTACAAGATCGGACAGCTCCTCCATGTCTCTTTTCATGTAGTCCAGAGAAGTACATCTCAGGTCATTCACACCAACATGGACAATGACACAGTCATATTTGTGCTTGTTGTGGAGTGACCTGAGCATGTGGTGGATCCTGGCACCCAACAGGCAGCTGACAGTAACTTTCTCCTTGTTTAGCCTGGTGAGTGGAACATCAGTGTGCCTATCTATAGAGTCACCTATGACTAGAATGTTGGATATGTTGTTATGCCTTATGGGCTGTAGTTGAGTGGCACACTCGGTTTGTGGGCTATGTGTCATTTGGGTTGTGTTGGGGGGTGTAGGTTGCTTGCGTTTCTGCTTTGGAGGTCCCTGTTGCTTGTGCAGATTTTTATTGAGGGCCTCTGTGAATGTAGGTGTGTGTTTTGTGTTTCCATGTGTGTGTTTTGGTGGTGTAGGTTTTGAGGGACTATGTGATGAGTGTGGTGTGGTGCAAGTGTTTACCTTCTCCTCTTGACTGTCTAGTCCAGTCTTCAGTGAAGAGAGCTTTGCTTCCAGTCTGGCTATAAAAGTGCATCTCTCACAGGTTGTAGTGTTGGGTGGTAGGAGGAGAGGGTTTTCTGTGTACATGAGGCAATTTCTGCATTGCCCCAAGATGCCCAGATTCATCAGGTAGACAGGAGAAAAAAACGGGAGCTGACCCTTAGACATGCCTGGATAGGTGCTTGTTTATTAAGTACTAAAAACTGTTTTCCTCTAGACAAGTGAGGAAAGTTGAGTGCTGTAGTAATTTGTAGCTTATTTATTGTTTACAACAAGTTCTGAACAAGTGCTTAGCTCAAAGAAACAGATTTGATTGCTAAAACTAAAAAACTGGCTAGTTCTAAGGGAAAATTTGAAGAGCAGACTTTATGGCGCTGGGAATAGTTTAACCCTAGCTAAGCAGCGATGCATAAAGTGTTTTTTTTTTTTTAGATAAGCTACCTAGTGCTTACCACTCCCACTGATAAGCTACAATACTTCCTTCCAACACAGAAAGGCTTGTGGGCTCAGAAACCTGCAAACAGTCCTGGATACAGCAAATCTGTATCTGGACTATGCTATTTACAGAGAAGGCAGGAAAGAAGCTTAGAAATAGTTTTTTTTTTGGTTTTTTTTTTTGTAAAGTGGAAAGGGAGAAAGGAGGAGCAGAAAATAATTCAAGGTTAAGAAACTAAGTGGGTTGGCCTTCTCTAATGTTCTCCCTGTATTAAGCAGAATGAGGTAATGACAATACACTGAGAGGAGTGTCCCAGATCAAATTTATAGTAGGGGTGGGCAACTGCAAAGCCACCAAATATAAGAACAGAATACCAATAGGGACGAAGGGTGGGAAACAAAAATCAGAACAAACAAACCCAAACAGATGCTTAACAAATGTAGAAATGTAGAAAATCAGGAAACTATAGGTCTAACCAGTTTCATCTGTAAGGTTATGGAAAAGATCATTATGAAATTAATTAATAAGGACATAGGTAACCAACCAACTCTTGACCAAAGATAGCTTAGATTTATTAAGTGCGTACCCACCTACTTAACCTAGTTAACTTCTTTGACGAGGTTACTGAACCAATGGATAAGGGGAAATCAGTACACAATGTATATGTAGACCTCACAAATACATTCAACACCAGCCCACATTCAGGTATTGTAGATAAGCTAGTTCATCTAAATGTTAATCCTTGTGCAATTCATTGGATATCAAATTGGCTCACAAATAGCCATACCTCCTCCAAAAGACCTGCACAAGAAGTGGTACCCAGGATTCAGTCCTTGGGGCACTTGTCTTTAGCATTTACTTCTTGGAGGTCTAAGCTACCATTAAGGGTTTATGTCTGATCAATTTTGCACATGACTTTAAACTTGGTGCCATCATAAACTCCCCAGAGGACACTGAGATCCTTCAAGAGGCCCTTTCCCAATGCAATATATGGTGTCACAACGATGGACAAAAACTGAATGCTAAGAAATGTATAACAACATCCTTCAGTTAGCAAGAAGTCCCTTGTAACTATCACACATTGACAACCCACCCCTGAAAATTGATCCAGTAATTAGAGACTTGTGAACCTATGTAGAAAATTAACTGTCCTTCAATCATCACTTATACAAAATTGTAAGAAAGTGCTTTTTCATTGCACAGGTTATTACTAAGGGTATGATGTCCCAGTTAAGGGATGTAATAATTCAATTGTATATCACATTCATCTTCAGTATGATTACTGAGTATAATTCCCCCATTCAGTATGTACCTGTCTAAATGTCTGCCACAGCTGAAATGCTTCCTTACTAATAAAATCAAGTGCCTATATCATGAAAAAAAATTATGCAGACCATCTGAAAGCCTTGTCCCTCCTCTCTGTGTCATATAGGCTACTGACAGATGAGTTCTACCTCTTGCACAGAATCTCAGCAGATCTTATCCTGTCAAACCTACTGCACAGTTACAGGTACATTGGGGACATAAACACCTGCTCAAGGGATCTTAATCTCTTTTGTAGCATAAATAGAATATGTTGGAGGGATAGATATGTACCGCAGATAAAACCACTACTTTGGAATCATCTTCCTGTCCACATAAAGCAAAGTACTTCCCTTACACTATTCAAATGTAATCTGAACTTACAGATCGGTAAGCACAAATCCACCCTTGGTTTAGCAGCCTTGCTCTTCATAGATAGGGGCAATGTATAAATGTGCTGCTTATCTCTGGGTTAATCATACTTACAATACAGGGACTAAAAATTTCATGGGCATGCATGGCAAGGCTTCTTGAAATCTTAGTGGATCAACAGCCTAGTAAGTACCAGTAAATGAAATTAGAACTTTGATTATTTTTGTACTCCATACTCTAGACTTTCTTTAAAAGAATATAAACTGCTAAAAATCTTTATTATGCAGTCTGAAGTTGGATTCCTTCAGTCTCTATTTGTGTACTGTGTGTTTATGAGCATGTCAATTAACCAGAATGAGCTTCCAGTACATCCATAAAGGTTGGTCCTTGTGCCTAGTGGTATTACCTGAATAAAGGTAAATAAAAAGAAAAAAATATACTTGCACTGCTCAAAACATATTTAGTAGAAATAATGGTATATGTTTTCATTAAAATAGGTGTCTCCTTTAGATCTGAACATTATAATGATTCCCCTTTTAGCATCTAATTGGTTATGCAAAACAATAAAAGTCGCAAATGTTTATTGAGGTAGCACAAATCCCTTGAGGTTCTAACTCACAAATCTTTGAGACTGAAACTCAGATATTTCAAGTATACCCAGCCCCCCCCCCCCCAAGAATATCTGGCAAGGACTTAATAAAACCTGAATACCATACCAACATTGAATGGATTTTTCTCATTCTCTTCCCTAACAGTATATGACATGATTTCACTCTGCACAAAGTGAACTAGCATGTGACATTAACTGCACTTTGATCCATTGGATTCTGTACATATCTGGAATTCAGCTGTGTATTTTATTATATATATATATATATATATATATATATATATATATATATATATATATATATATATAGAGAGAGAGAGAGAGAGAGAGAGATGATAGATACGTAGATATACACACGCATATACTATTATTAGTTTTCAAAATAATAGTTGCGTATTTCTTTAATGTGCTCTGTTCTTGTCTGCATCTGATATATATTGTGTTTTTGAGATTTTTGATTGGCTTGTTTTAGATCAACCAGATGACCTTAGTTCCAGTTTAAAAAGTGTTTTCATTTTAGATCACTTGTCTGAAGAAGTTACAGAAATTTGTTGTAATGAAAAATCTTACCATTTTTGTACGTTTATTGTTGTTCCAGATAAGATTAGTTTCTTTACATTGCCTTTTTATCAATGTTGGGCTTCCTTTATTATATATTTTTATTTTTATAACATTTTGTCATCTGTCAGTAATGATGCTGTGAGGTTTGTTGAGACCAGAAAGCACTCATAATACAAAGAAGATAGCTGACTGAGAAAACTAAATATCTTACTTTCTTTTGACTCTGTACAAAAACAAGTGACTAGCTTCTACATCTCATCCACAGCACAGGGGGCGATACTTAAAAGCAGTGAGCTAGGATAAGACTCTGCTCTCTTCAGGAATGATAAATGCAGGTGAGACTGGAGCTACTTGTTAGCCTACCTAGGATAATTCCTTGTGAATTCCAAATCCTTTTGTAAGAATAAAAAGTGCCAGGAAGCAATGATTAGAGCAGTTTAAAGCAGTGTGAGTTGTCCAGCAATGACATCAATATGTGACAGGACTGACTTATGTACATATACTTCTGCCATTTATCAGCTAACATGCCTCATGCATTTAAAATACCCAGAATTGAAAAAGCAGTCCAAAGTCTAATTATCCCTACATTCTCACAAGTGGAACAATATGCCGCACTGATGTATCAATGATTTCAAGGTAGTAATCACAACACTAAAAGGCTGTAAGATATCAGTAAAAATTTCAAAATAACATCAGCAATACATATACTAAGCACTCAGTAAGCACCCTGTGCATCAGATAAAATACATATGTATCCCTGAATTGAAAGGATAGAAACAAGGATATGGCACAGTTATCATCATTTGTATAGGGTGTTGTTTGGGGGGCAGGAGGCCAAGGCTGACATAAAAGTAGTGAGTGTGTGTGAGAAAGTAAGACAGGCAGGCAGGCAGAAACGTAGCTAATTGTCAAATGACCAATGAGACAGAATGACCTGCAAGCTTCATGAATGCCTCATATATATATATATATATATATATATATATATATATATATATATATATATATGTGTGTGTGTGTGTGTGTGTGTGTGTGTGTGTGTGTGTGTGTTATGTGTGAGTGTCTGCATAGGCATTCAGTGTGAAATGTGTATTTGAGTGTCTGCATAAACGCAGCCAAGCTATGTGCTAGCTGTACATCCTGGCATGTTGGACAGGTGTGAGCCATGCATGGTAGAGGTAATAGTTCATTGTCATTGTCCTTGACCATGAGAACTGGCTCTGCCAGGAGTTGCACTGGCATGCCCATGCCCATAGTCAGATGTGCTGGTGCTACTTGAATGTGAGTGATGCTTGCTGGATGAGCTCTCTTCAGGACTATGCCCAGGTCCATGACCTCATTGCCTACCACATCTGGGTGCGGACACTGCAACCACTGATGGAGCAGTGGAAGTAGTGCCACTACAGGAATGGGATTGGGCACAGCCATGTTGGCTAACAGCAGATGATGTTGCCGACCTATGGCCATGTGGATGCTGTCCCCCTCCTAGCAGATGTTCCATCAGAGACAATGCCTGTTCCATTGTGGCATTTATCTGAACCATTGAATAGGCCACACTGTGGAGGCAGTCATGCATGTCAGCTTGTTCCACATCTAGAACCCTAAGCATGTCCTTGGAGGCCCTAGTGGAATGTGCCTGTACCTCCATGATGGCCCTAAACATATGTCAAGTGGCACATAATGACACAGCAGGATCACGTGGAGGGTGAACAACAGGCCTCCTCTGAGTATCCCTACCAACCCTCCTGCATGGCACCTCACTCATACTTTGCCTATAGCCAGAGTCAACTGACAGTGAAACTGCAGAAACCACAGTACCCTAATCAACTGTGTCACCCTCAACCTGTCCACTGTCTGAGGGCTCAGTGGAATGGGTATGCATAGGCATACTAACTGTGTCCGAAGGAAATCCAGGGGATGTGTGAGTCACAATCTTGGTGTCAGGTTCAACCCCTGCATCCCCCAACTGTGCCTTTGTTTGTCCATCATCATCATCATCAGAGCCTACCAATACTCTGACATCAGGTGACAGGAGTTCTACACTTCCACTGTAAGGCTCATCTGTGACAATAAGCAGGAAACACAGGAATGAAATTACTACTCCACTAAATATTAATCCAACATATAGACACTCATTGCATATTCCTCACACATACAGATGAGTATATATTTAAATAATGCTTAGTAATAAGCAAAGAAACACTTGCTTACCATGTGCAGATTCCTCCACACTTTGCAGGGAGAATGGTCCTGGAAGAAATGAAGCAAGGAAAGGATGGCAATTAAGTATCACAATGGGAATAACACAGGGGGACAGTGAATACACAAATACCTATATGTCCTCTAAGAAATACCAAATAAAGTAGTTCAGTGAACCCCAACAATAACCAAACAAATAAAAAAAATGGTTCATGGATAGAATAAGTGTCACGTCCCAACAGTAGTTAATCAGCCAGTTTACTTTATTCAAGGTTAAGTGCTTTCATCTACAGATCATAGATTTCATCAGAACAAATGCCCATATCATACCAGTCATTTAAATACTTTCTGTCTTCCAATCAAATTCAATACATCATTAGTGAATGAATTAAACCACGTTATTACATATTAAAAAACTAGCTTCTAAAATATATCCAACTCATGGATTACGCTAAATACTTGCTTCATAAATATACCTAAACAAACACCTATTGCTAAAAAAGATACATAGTACATGTAATTCTACTATGTTATTTTATATAATATTTGTAAGGCTAAAGATGTCAATACTACACATTTCTGGTGGAAGAGTATCATAAATATTGTGTATTAAAAATTGGTTCCATTAAAATATTGATTCTATTAAAATGTACATAATATATAACATATAAATGAATAAATAATTAATTCTGTAAACATTCCTAACTCATAGTAAGAAAACCATATACATCAATGTGAAAATTCTATTTGGTAGTTTATGCCTGTAATAAGGGTTTAGTGGGGATACATTTGTTTAATCCTGGGGGTTGGCTGCATTTAAAAAAATTTGCCACCTAACTTCTTTCTCCCCCAGTTTAGCCTTAATGTTTCCCCCTCTTAATCTGTTCAAAACTGAATCTAGAATGGCGAACC
Organism: Protopterus annectens; assembly: GCF_019279795.1. Taxonomy (NCBI): domain Eukaryota; kingdom Metazoa; phylum Chordata; order Ceratodontiformes; family Protopteridae; genus Protopterus; species Protopterus annectens. The sequence goes on from NC_056740.1 coordinate 7,770,006, forward strand.
TGAAGGAATCACAACTACTACTAGATTCCGAATGCCTATATAAGGCATTGTTCTTATCCTCCTTTTTTATACAGTATAAATGGTCATATATTCGGTTCCTAAGCCTTCTATCAGTTTTTCCCACATAGAAACTTAGACACTTGGTACATTTCCCTAAATATGTAACATGTTGGGTTTGACAATTCCCCTTCTTGAATCTTATTCTATTTTTGTTGGAATTTCCCAATATGATAGTTGTTTCCTCCATAATAGTGTAACATTGATCACGATGTCCACATCTACTAGTACCATCCATTGTATCCTTGGATTTGTTACCTCTATGTGTTGTCCTTGATTCTATCATCCTTTTTAAGTTGGTTCTAGTCTTGTATACAAAACAAGGTATATCTCCTAACTTGTTATGTACCCCTTCATCACTCCTTAAGATATTCCAGTTGTTGTGGATAATGTTTTTTACTTCTACCACAATAGGATTAAATTCTAATATACAAGCTCGGTTGTATCCCTTCATTTTGTCAGAATCTTTCTCCTTAACATTGTGTTTGTAGGTGATTGTGTCACAACCTAAAAGTGGCATATATTTCTTCCCCCATTCTCTTTTGACATAATTAGAAATGTCTTGTATTAAATTATCAGAGTATCCTCTTTTCCTAAACATTTCACCAATTTTGTTGATTTCAGCTACCATTTCGGAATATACAGAGGTCATCCATGCCGCTCTGATACATTGTCCTTTCAGAATACTTCTCTTTTGGGAATTAGGACGATTACTAGTAAATTCCAAATATGAATTGCAAAATGTGTCCTTACGGAAGATTTTGGACTGAAACCTATGACCATCACTATATATATATAGGTATCCAAATAGTTTATACCTTTCAAATTGTGGTTGTAAGTAAATTTTAAATAGGAGTTGGTACTGTTTACGTAATCTACAAACTGGGTAATAAGTTCCACTGGACCGTTCCACAGAATGAAAATGTCATCCAAAAACCAGACATAACAATCTATGGACTCGGACCAGTGGGTACCAATAATGTATTCTTCCTCCCAGTCAAGTAGTACTAAATCGGCATAAATGGGGGCACAAGCTGCCCCCATAGCAATGCCATGTGTTTGTTTATAGTACTCTCCTTCAAAATAGATGTAATTGTTGTCCAGTACCAAGTTCATAAACTCCGTTATTAAATCAATTCTGTCCCATTCTAATTGTGTGTGTTTGGAAATGCTATTAGTGAATCTCCTGATACCTTCATCCTTAGGTATACAAGAGAATAAATCAATGACATATATGGTTAAAAATACTGAATTTTCCTTCCATAAATCCATCTTGATTCTACTTAAAAAATACCAAGAGTCTTTAACTATGTGTGTAACCCCTTGGTATATAGGTTTTAACCATCTGTCTATAGCCTTTCCAAATGGGAAAGTCTTACTTTTACTCCCTGATATTATGGGATGAAAAGGGGGATTTTCCACATTTTTATGTATTTTGGGAATTCCAACAATTGTGGCTAACACTGGATGTTCCACTTTCAAAAACTTGTATATATCAATATCTATACGATTGTCTAATAAAAATTCTTCCAAATATAAGTCTATCCTTCTGTGGGCTATATTAATTTGATTAATAGAGGAAAATTCATATTTCTCTGTATTGTTCAAGATTTCGTATATCTTCTGTATATATTCATTCATGTTGTATATTCCCCCTCCCTTATCAGGGGTCATTATACGAATATTGTGAGTATCACAAATGTCCCATAATGCTTTTTGTTCCTCAACACTCCAATTGTTCCTGTGCCTATAATGTTTGCTTTTGTTCTGTAGTTCGTACAATTCATTTGTCACTACTTTTTCAAAGGCAACTAAGGTGTTGTGCATGGGTGTTGTGAAATCACTTTTCTTTCTCAATTCATTATTATACACCCTGTCATTCTGATTCTGAAAGAACATACCCAAGTTCAGTTTTCTTAAATACAATTTAAATTTGACTACATTGTCCACGATATCAACCTTCTCGTAGGAACATATTTCATACCTCTAGCAAACCATTTGAAATTTTCAACTTGAACCTGATATTGTGTGTAATTATAAATTTTATAGTCTCCCATACTGTGTATCACTCCCTGTATTCAGATGGTCTCTTGTTTGCTAGATGAATCTATAATTGCACTATCAACCTTATTGTCTACCGGGTGGGATTGCCCCAATCCCAATGTCTCTGTGTCCAAGTTTCTCCCCTGTGGTCCCTGCTCCACTCCTGCTGTGTTCCTAAAAAATTCCTTCCATTACCTTGATGCTGTTGATACTGCCAGTTACCCCCATAGTTCTCTCCCCTCATCTTCTGCCTATTCTGGTAACTGTTAGCTTCCCTATGTTTGTCTTTTTCTTTACTCCATTTATATGCTGTATCACTCTAATATTGTTTCAAATCTCTCAAAAATGTCTTACATTTCCTGTCAAACATTTTTTTACTATTCATTTCAGCATAGTCAAATTGTTTCTTGTGCAATGTCTCCCACTGTGTATAAATTAAATCATTCACAACGGATTCGTTTAACTCCTCCACTTCCTTTAGCAACCTACTCAATTTGCTATCATTACATGTTATAATGAATTCCATAAATTCCATTCCAAATTTATCAAACATCTTATTACATTCTTTAATATTAAAATCATTCATTTCTATACCCATGGGTTCTTTAAAAAAAATGATACGGGCATTTGTTCTGATGAAATCTACGATCCGTAGATGAAAGCGCTTAACTTTGAATAAAGTAAACTGGCTGATTAACTACTGTTGGGATGTGACACTTATTCTATCCGTGAACCATTTTTCTTATTTGTTCCTCTAAGAAATAAATGTAATTGAAACTTGGTTGAGACGTCCACCCACACCCATGTGTACGGAACAACTCTCATGTATAACTAAAACTTATCAATAGATACAGACAAAAAAATGTATCACAGTAAGTAGTAGTCAAATTATATATTTTGTTCTACAAGCAAATATAAATTTGCCATATACAAAAATACAGCCTCCATGGAAGGAGTGAGTGGAGGACAGCCACTGTCATCCCTTTGCACAAAGATGGAGTGTCCACTGATCCTGGAAATTATAGACGCATCAGCCTAACTAGCCTGATCTGCAAGACCATGGAATGGATTATCATCGACCTCATTAACAAGGACATTGACAACCTCCAAACCCTCAGTCCCACACAGATTGACATCATCAAGGGGAGGTCATGTCTGTTAAATTTGGTCAACTTCTTTGAGACAGTCACCAAAGCCATGGACGAGGGGAATACAGTGCACACCACCTACCTTGACCTGACCAAAGCCTTCGACACTATTCCCCACTCCGACATAATAGATAAACTCTCTCAAGTAGGCATCGATCCATATGTTACCAGATGGGTAGCTATCTGGCTGACAAATAGAACCCACCTAATCAAAATAGGGGAAGCCTCCTCAAGCAGTAAACCCGTAATGAGTGGCTTACCCCAGGGTTCAGGCTTGGGGCCTCTGTTATTTGAGATATACTTTTCTGAGGTGCAAAGCAAAACCAGTGGGCTATGGCTGACCATGTTTGCAGATGACTGGAAGCTGGGCACTGTCATTAATTTCCGTAGTGATGTAGACATCCTCCAAGAGGGTCTCACCCAGACAAATAACTGGTAGCAGAAACATGGCCTCAAGCTGAATACCAAACAATGCAACATCATCCCCTTTGGGGAGAGTGATGCCCCCACAAATGATCACATTAATAACAACATCCTAAGCAAGGAATCAGTCGTGAGGGATTTGGACACCCAGGTTGATAGCAACCTTACTTTTTACCAAAATGTTGCTTCCATTGTAAGGAAAGCTTTCTACATGGCCCACATCATAAGTAAGGGTATCTCATCTGGGGACAAGGAGGTTATAACATCCCTGTGTTCTTCCCTTATAATGCCCATTATGGAGTACAGCACCCTGATCAGCATGTACCTTGCAAAGCACATGCAGCAGCTGGAGAGACCACAGAGATTCCTCACCAGCAGAATCCAGAGCCTGAAAAATCTACCACACACTGATATGCTAAAAGCCCTATCCCTCTACTCAGTTTCATACAGACTCCTCAGAGGTGACGTCTGTCTGTCATACAAGGAGATCTTGGACCCTGCTTTGATGGAACTACGTATATCCACAAGTCAAGTTCCACTTGAGTAACCTGCATGCTCGACTGCAACCTGATCTGTGACATCAATAGGACTTGTTGGCGGGACAGATTTGTATCCCAGAGACTCCCCATCTGTGGAATAAACTCTCTCTCTGCATCAAGTGAAGTACCTCTTTACCTCTTTTTAAGCACAACTTGGATAACTGGATGGGAAACAGAAAATACATCCCTAGGATTCCACCCATGCCCCTGCTGGACAGGGGCATTGGATGCTGACTTGTCTAAACATGGGCTAAACTCTTGGCTAGGCTTATAAGGGCCTCAGGAACAATAGCCTAGTAATTTCCTGTGATCCTATGATCCTATGTAAGGTTACATGGAAGCTGCTGCTGGGACACACTTTTCTTCCCAGCCACATCAACACCAACATAGCTTGCAGTCTCCACTGAGCTGTCAGGATCTCTGACAGTGGACTGGAACTCCTCATTTAATGTCAGTGGTGGCTCAATAGCAGGACCACCCCTATAGCCAGTTACTCTCAGGCAACTGCAGTTGCCCTCCTCTGGGCTGATAAAATCATATTGGTGGCCTAATATCAAACCTGATCATAACTGAGGTTGCTACCCACAACTGTGTTTACATCATTCACTAACTGGTTCCAAATCACCTTTCTTGCAGCCATATCACCACAACCTCTCTCAGGCAGAAAGGCTCCATCCCTCCTCAGAGCCTGTTTTATGACCTTATCCTCAGAATCAATTAAAGGTTTTTTTTGTGGATTTGTATGTGTGGGTGCAATAATCATATGTGACATAAAGCAGAGAAGGATGAAACACATAAATATCACATAAATAATGTATTTGTTACAAAAAATAATCAGTCTGTGTACCCATATACTTGAAGCACACTTTTCATTTAGTATAACAAAATGTTAGGTGGTTGTCCCACCTCACCCTCCTACACAAACAAAGGTTTCTACAAACAAAGGAATACCAAATAAGTAATGTATATATGTTTTCCACATAATTATCAGAATGTTTACTTTTTCAACAGAGAGGTCAATTTATGAATGCCATCAGAATGTCTCATTTTTCAACAGAAAGGTCAGTTTATGAATGCCATTTTTACTGTGCTCACCACACCTGTGGAGGTTGCCCTGTGCCGTCTCAGAAGCATAACATCAGTGTCAGAGGTGTATACATTACATTTCTCTCCAATACCATAAGGCATTGCAAAAGCAAGTATTAAGAACATTGTACTGAAAGTATAATCCATCTGTCTCACAAATGTAAATGCCTGCCATAACTGCCTATGTCAACAGTGAGGTATAAGAAGTGCATACATATAAAAGTTCCATCTCTCCTGGATGTATAAATACATTTGTAACATTTTAAAAAATCTAAAATGTCCTTGAATATTACAAGCATGCTTTAGCAAGATTAAGCTTTCTCTGCAGAGAAATCACATTCAAAGGAATACCAATCTTCTGTTTTGTCAAAATACATGTCTCCTCACCTTCAAGTTCCCTAGCTACATAGTTACCTTTTTAACGTGTAGATTCAGCCTTCTGAACACTGTGAAGATGCAAATAAGGTGTGGACTCATTAGAATTTTTGAATACCAACATTTTGACTTCATGCTGCAAATGTAAACATAGTGTAGCCTCTACACCATTTTGTTAGATGCTAATGGCTTGCAACTGTAAATGATTAGTGTGAGTGAAGGAAAACACAGCAGCAATTCAGGCACCCTTCCCTGTAGTGGGTGTGTCAGTGAGGGTACACTTTCAAAGTGTGGAACTAATGTCAGTGAGCTTTTAAATAAAGCAAATCACCACACAAGTATTATATTGTGCCATAATAGCACAAGTTCCTCCCCTAAATGAAAAATATTGTTCACTGTTATGTAATTTTATCACACCTTGAAATGAAAATGACAGAAAATGCAGTAGACACTGCATTTCTGATATTAAAGCAGAGCTAAGGGAAGAATGACCAGAGTACAAAAAGAACACAAAGCTGCATTTCTGCAAATGTATTCACACATTCTTTTGTGATTAATCATTGCACTAAATATGTTAGCCACATGTACAACAACTGAGAATGTCATGTGTATGAACTGTTAATACTGGAGATGAAATGTGAATTGCTTGCATGCACATGATTTGATTGGTGCTGCAAAGCTGTGTCTATGGCAAAAAGAGATAATGCACTTCAACTGTATCTTGTAATTTCATTAGTCTAATGGCTGAAATGCAGAGCTGTGCACGTTAACCTTTGTTTAACTTTTTTCTTTGACTTTACCATTTGCACAGTATGTGGCTTACTGCAAACACAGTTAAATACATAAAAATTTAAAATTTACTGTAGGTTGCCTTAAGAAGCACAAGCACACTTAGCGGAACTGCATGGTGGTCAGCAACTTGGATGGTAATAACTGCAAAAATTATACCTATAACCCAACTGTGAGTGTACCACAAGATGTAAATAGATTGAGGTACACAATAGATAAAATATTATTGGTAAAGCATGGTTTGAGTTCAACAGTAGCTATTTTTACTGGGGAAGGATCATAATGAGTACTAACTGAAGGAGCATATGTTCACTATTCTTTGTTGCATTTTTGCATTGCTCACCTGAGTGCAAACACGGTTCACTACTTAAGGAAAAAAGTGAAGCATTTTATTTAGTTCACCTTCCTTAGCACAAACAGACTAAACATTGATGTGCTGCCATCAGCACTCTGGACAGTACTGAGTGTAGAAAATACACCTCTTGCCTAGCTTTCCCTGTTGTACCAGGTGTAACGTCATGTCCAGAGCACTGATAAACCAGTGTTCTAATCCAGCACAGTCCACTTTTTTTTTTATTAAGGGTGTCCCACTGTAATTTTTCACAAAACAGAGAATATAAAGATAATTCTATGCACCAATACCTATGTATACCAGGGTGATACATGTTATCATATCTAGTCTATGCATAATTGGTGTAGCATAACAATGATGATTATGGAATCATAAATGTATTTTCTGACCTGGGATGAACTTCATGGTTTACTGACAATCATCTACATACTTCACATAATACAAGTATAGCTGTAAAACAGAATGTATTGTGTGGTCTGAACCAGAACTCAAAAATCTACTCTGAAAATAATACAAGTATATGCATTTCCAGCATCTTGTTACAAAGTACTTCTGCATCACACCTGAAAATACATAAGACAGGACCTTGCCATGTCATACACTTACAGACTTAATTGAAATATTGGACCACTCTGTCTTGAAAGTATATGTTTGGAATGACCATAACTAGCAAATGGTTCTTCTGTGGCCTTGAGAAAATCCCTTATGCAAAAATGTATGCATTTTCTTTTTTACATAAGTTTGAATCCCACATTGTATAAATTACTGTAAGCAGTGTATAAGGCCCCACAAAATATGTGTCAAGTCATCCCATTGATCCTTCCAGAGTCATGTCTTTAATGCCAAGTTAATTAGCATTTCACTGCTGACCATTAAACAAAGTGTGACCAGGTATAGCAGCACACATGCCATAAATTAATGCCAAATGTCATGTTATCCTTTCTGTTTCATAAACTCCCTTCCTTTTTTTGGCAATGTTTCTCTCCACATAACATTGTGCAAATGCAGTTACCATGGTTGTCCTGGTTTGTGCACTGTCCACAAAACTCAATATCACAAATTGGCAGGAAAATGCTTTTACTGTTGTTGGAGGACATGTGCAGACATGACATGAGCTGAAAAGGATGGTGCCAAATTCAGGGCATAAGGGGGTGGTGTGGAGAAGTCCAAAATATTTGTTGCATGCCATGTAAAGCACTACAGCTGTAGGCTGCTGTAAGGGGACTCTACCGGCTGTTAGTAAAAGCCTGAGGCTTGGAACAGCCGAGCCAAGGCTGTCTTCAGTGCAATTGGCATACCACTCACTGTGGAGCAGTGCAGGCACCATTATAATGACCAGAAATGGTGCAAGTATGCACAACGTAACCAGTGGCTGGATGAGTTTAGAACTAGCATCCCACAGTTGTCTAGGTATACAAATAAAGCAAATTTAAATGTTATGGAAAGCTGTAGATAGTCAAGACCGATATGCATAATGCTCTCATGTCTCTTTTTCTCTCCTTTATTTTATAGCTGCTCAGGAAATTTCAACAAACAGGGAAGCACATGAAAGACCGGAAAGACTCAGAGAGGCAAGTGTATGTATGCAGTACAAATGAGCATGGTTGTATTAAAATTATTGCTCTTTTATACATTACTTGCAACTTGCATGCAGATCATGCAGATCTTAACTGTAAAAGCAAGCATGCATGCTTTCCTCTGTAGGTGTTGGTAATTGCATTAGGCAAGTGTAATAGTGTATTCAAATTTGGTGGGTTCAATTCCTACAAGTAACAGATACATTCAAATTCCAAAAATATCATTTTTTTATTTTTAATTCAATTAATATTGGCTTTAATGCCACTTTTATAACTTAATCTGTAGTAACATTAAAAGCATGTATGCAATTTGTGCATATTGCAATAATTACTTGTAAGAATTCACAATCCTCTTTTGGATTGGGAAAACTATATAGCTAATATAACAATAAAACTACATTTATTGTAATAAAGCATTTGAATGTAGCATATACTATTTCTAATAATCCCTTTTCTTTTTTGTCTCACCTCAAATGGTAACACACCATTCTGATATTATACTTTTCTGCCAACAAACAAAATGCTTTTCAGCATAGGGAGGTAGACAAACCTGTGTAGCCCAGCCTGATAACCCTCCATTAGCTGCCACACCAATAACCAGCACCTCTGGGATGCAACCTAGCAGTATTGCCTCTAAGGCCCCTGCACTACCTGGCCCATCCACATCAGCTAGCATTGCCCTGCTGGTACATTGTTATCTTCCAGGAGAACTGGTGGAGTCAGTGATTACATCACCCACCAGGAGATCCAGGGATGCTGCATGTTGTGATAGAAACTGGCATTGGTGCCTTCCTCAGCCATCTGGAGATGTTGATCCTTAGAATACAAAAAGACTGCCATGTCACTCAATCTCACAGGGAACTGAGGAAGAGGACAGCGATGACAGTTCTGAGAGTGGGGACTAGTTTCTTACTGTTCCCATGCTTGATGGGCATGTGCTTCTGATGTCCCCTTCCTATCCTCAAGTATGGTGTCTCCCAACCTTTTGTGTCCATCACCATCCCTGTGCCGTTCTTGTTTGTCCTGTTTATCTGCACCTGCTTCCACACTTACCTTACCTACCTGACCCTGACATTCCTTAGTCCCTTCCCCAACAGTCCTCTCTTTTTGAAATACTAAAAAAATGGACACCTGTTAGACAAGAAAAAAAATTGTCCCATACATAGCTTTCCACTTCTTGTATGTGTCTTCTCGACACACTTGATTTGGTCCACTTGATTACACAACAGGATTGCATTGTTGTCACCCATCTGTATTGTGCTAACAGTCCAAATTCATCCAATTTTCTATGCATTTTCACATAAAAGTGTTAAAGAAGTAGATATCTTTGTTTCTTTCCTAATTCACTCCTGCAAATTCCTTTAATGCTTCCTCTTTGGTATTTCCCTTGATAGCTGCCCCATTTCACCACTTTCCTATCTACCTCATTTTCACACCTTTAATCTTATCAAAAATAGAATTGCACACCACGCACATAGCCAGAAATGGCCCATAATATAGCCTTCACTTTTTGTCCTCTGCATTTGTGCAGAGTTTGGCATTGCACAACAATGCTGAGTGGCAGTGAATGACTCTTCATGTCCAATAGGAAAACCTGGAGAGTTTTTGTCTTCAGCCGCAATAGTTCAGTTATCTCCGCCCAATGCTGCTTAAACCTGCTGCACTAAAGGAACATAGTGTTAAAGCAGAGTAAAGGCAGTATTTACCCTGACAGTTATTTAGACTGCTGAATGTAACAAAATTAAACTTTCTATGTATAGTGTTGACATAAATCACTTGATAAAGATTTTTTTGAATATAGCTTCAAGGGTTTGATTCCAAATACATCTCTTTTCATTTCTTAGTGTGATGTTATATGTGCATGATATATTTAACCACCCACATATTAACATTTGCCACAACTATGAGTTCTCATGGAGATATATTGATTCATGTCCAAAATAAGTATCTGATATGGCATCCATCTCCACAACTATCACATATTTATCTAACCACTTTCTACTTGTCATGAGTCTGTTGTCCCTCTTCTAAGCCTTCTTTACCCTTATGTCAGTCACTTCATGTTCCACAGCATGTAAGGTTAATAATGACAACAGACCAAAATAATGACAAGTAGTGTTCCATTAAACAAAATACTGTTAGGTGTATCGTCATCTCTCCTTATATTCATCCATCACTCCAATCCCTCTTTATGTCTGTGTATCTGTTAGGTTATGAATGGTGTCTGCAGACTGACTTGACTGTGCTGATGGATAATACAAACATGTTACCTTAATTCAATAGTTTAACAATGTTCCTGTACTGTGCAAAGATTCAAATCATCTCTAGGATTCTGTTTCTGTCATGTTCAGATGATGATGGATGAAATGTTCATCTAATGTGATGTAGAAACTGTCCTTACTGTGACAAAGCATACTGCACACACTTTTCAGGATATCTGGCCATACACAAAAAGCATATCTGCTGAGTCATAATAATTATTTAAAATATGTACCATCCATTGTCATTTCTAGAAAGCTGGATACACAATTACATTTTGATTTTCAGTGAGGTCTGCAAAACAGCTAATATTTGTACAACTGTATTCAGGTAGGGATTAATGATAAAATTTGGGGAAAACCCATACTTTGCTATAGTCAGCGACTGTCACATTTGCAGGCCTGATCACATTTACGTAGCTAATGCCATCATCACACCATTTGTAAAAAAAAAAAGAGAGAGAGAAAGAATTATCTGTATTTGACCCTGTCTTATCTGTGCACTGACCAGGAGCAGCTCACTGCTCTTACAACTGTTGCCACAGGGAAAGTGAGACAGCAGGTATATTTTCCACACTCAGTACTGTTTAGAGTGCTGACAGCCACACAGCGATGCCTAACCTGTTTGCGCAGAGTGAGGCTAATTAATTGGCATATTACTATTTGTTTTCATTTAAGCAGAGAATGAATCACGTTTGCTTGTCACTTAACTCCATGCAGACAGGAAAGGCAACAGCAACAGTTATTAATGTAATAATACTTATGATACATTTCCATTATAAACTACAGTATGAACAGCATAGCATTATCAGCTATTTCTCCCATACGATATCTTCCTAACTAGTTCACAAGTTCAAGTTGTATCATGAAACCGGAATCACGCATGCGCTGACACTTTGCCATCATCTGCATAAATGAGTTTCTTAATGATGCACTATGCAAAGATGTGTTTAGCATGTCTTACTATGGTTATTGGCCAGTTATCTTCCATCACATAGAAAGGTATTCATAAACACGAGAGAAGGGCAAGGAAGTGTGCTTCACTGAAGACATATTTATTGAGAGTCATGTGTGCCCTGTCACAATGCACTTGCAATTGATATATCAGTGATTGGTCCACTGTCAAGGACACTACAGAAATAAAGTGCACAACTGCATTTTTACATTTGAAATGTGTTTATACTGACACTGGACAATGGTCATCCACGATCAAATCACACTGATATTGTCAGGATGCCTTTAAATGTATTTTTGCACATTGCAATCATAAATCAAATCTGAAGTCCACCCTTTGCACAAATCTCTTAACAGTATATGTTACCTGCGACGTTATGCTGATGTCATCCTCTATTAAGAGCACAATGATAATATAAGACTTCTGCGATGGTGTGAATGTTAGGTACTGTGTTGTCTAGCTGGAGTAACTAGTTAGGTATGGGTTTGAATGACACAGTTAACTTGCATGTGTGTGTGTGTGTGTGTGTGTGTGTGTGTGTGTGTGTGTGTGTGTGTGTGTGTGTGTGTGTGTGTGTTTGACTCAGAAGAGCACATGACTATGTCCTAATGTCCTCATTCAAGTATCATTCAGAAAAAAAAACTTTACAGTAGTGCATGACTACACAGCAATTTCATACAGCCCTCCCAACATCCTCTTCTCACCATACACTGATGATGTCATCCTCTATAATGTGCAGCATACCTCTCAACTGTCCAGATTTTCACAGAATGTCCAGATTTTTGCATCATATTTTTGCTCTGTTTCTCATAAAACCAGTTTTCTGGCAAATTGGCAAATTATTGAGGACTGAAGTAAGAAAATAATGGCAGAAATATGAGTTTCAGATGTCATATCCCTCAGTAAACTCATGCTAATGCCAAACCTGTTAGTCTATCAACTTTCTAAGTTTGTAAGAGTAATATTTAAAGTGTCCCTATTTTTGGGCCTTTGTACCCCCATTATTTATGGCTTTGTCCAGATTTCTTGCTCTAAGAGGTTGAGAGGTATGACATACAATCTGGTCAGAGTTGTGCCTTGGCACTAGCATTAAGTACTGTGTTCTCCAGCTTGTGGAACTAGTTAGGTAGGTGGGTGTTTTAATCTCACATCAGTCAACGTGTGTGTGTGTGTGTGTGTGTGTGTGTGTGTGTGTGCATGTGTGTGCGTGTGTGTGTGTGTGTGTGTGTGTGTGTGTGTGTGTGTGTGTGTGTGTGTGTGTGTCTGTGATCAGTCAGGAGACAATTTTAGAACAGCATGTGAGTACCCAGCTATGTAAGACACGCCTACTGACAACTTCTTCTCCCAGTACACTAATGAGGTTATCCTCTATAAAGTGTATTCTGACAGTGTGAAAGTCTGACTTGTACCGTGGTGATAGCATCAAGTACTGTGTTCTCTAGTTTGTGTATCTAAGTAGGTAGGGGTTCTAATCTCACAGCAGTCAATTCGTGTGTGTTCAGTCAACTGTCAGTCAGGAGACAATTTAGAGTAGCATGTGAGACCACAGCTATGTAAGACACTCATACCAACATCATCTACTCACCATACACTAATGCTGTCATCTGCTATAAAGTGTACTCAAGCTTGTGGAACTAGGCTGGTAGGTGTTCTAATCTCACAACAGTCAATGTGTGTGTTCAGTCAGGAGACAATTTTAGAGCACCATGTGATTAAGTGCTGTCATTTGCTATAAAGTGTACTTTGATACTTTGAAAGTCAGACTTATGCCGTGGTGCAAGCATTAAGTACTGTGTTCTCTATCTTGCAGAACTAGGTAGGTATGGGTTCTAATCTTACAACAATCAACTTGTGTGTGTTCAATTAACTATGAGTCAGGAGGCAATTTTAGAGCAGCATGTGAATACACAACTATATAAGTCTCTCCTACCAACATCTTCTTCTCACCATACACTTATGATGTCATCTTCTATAAAGTGCACTGTGACACTGTTAAAAGCAGACTTGTATCATGGATATAGCATTAAGTACTGCATTCGCTAGCTTGTGCAACTAGATAGGAAGGGGTTCTAATCTCACAGCAGTCCATGTGAGTGTCTGTGTGAATATGTTCATTCAACTATCAGTCTGGAGGCAATTTTAAAATGTCCACAGCTATGTCAGTTACTCCTCCAAACATCTTCTTCTCAACATACAATGATGATGTGATTCCCTATAAAGTGCACACTTCAAAGTCTGTGTTGGCCCAAGCATTAACTGCTGTGTTCTCTAGTTTGTGTATCTAGGTAGTTAGGGATCCTAATCTCACAAAAAATGTGTGTGTGTGTGTGTGTGTGTGTGTGTGTGTGTGTGTGTGTGTGTGTGTGTGTGTGTGTGTGTTCATTCAAATATTAGCTTAGAGATAATTTTACACACGATATGACTCCACATATATAACACACACTTCTCCCAACATCTTCTTCTCAGCATATAATGATGCTGTCATCCTCTATAAAGTGCACTGTGACACTGTTAATGTCAGACATCTGTGGTGGTGCTAGTCTTCTGTTGTATGGAATTCATCTTCTATACCTACAGAGGTTTAATGTTCAAATGTGACCTCAGTCAACTGCTGTGTGTGTGTGGTTGGTGGTGTATTACAGTCATTATATGATCTTTTTAATCAATTTTCATTTGAATCCCGCTCAGGAAAACCTTTAACATAGCCCCATGAGTCCAACATCACATTTTTCCTTCTGTCCACATAAATCCTTTCTGCAAAACACTGGAGGATGTCAGCATCTCAAAGATGCATACACACATCATGGAACAGAGCTCTTCCATGCCCCTTGCAAGCCATCTTCACACCAGTGATTGCTAATTCTGTCGTGGGGTGGTGCACATGTCACATATGGATGGAGGCAGTATGTAATACAAACATATACACATATGAGCATGTACCATTACTATTTTCCATCATATTGATATAATGATTCTGGTTTAAATGGTATAATAATGACTATCATTTAATGTGATGTTGGCCATTAGCCTAGTAATGTCCTATGACACTATGAATATTGCACATGTCAATGTTGCTGTCATCCACATGTGCTATGTTGAGGTGTGGATGTATTGTAGCCTTACAACCGTATAGTCCAATCTGTGATTTGAGGTAATGTATTGAAGGCCACTGCTACCATTTGACTACATGTTCTTTCCATAATAACTGTATTAATATGCCTCCTGAGGACTGTTGACATGGGATGATGCTATGTATATTGTTGTATTACTAAGGCATGTAATCTTGTAGTGGAGTATATCAACGTTCTACACAGTTCTCATTCAATCATCACAGTGACAAGTGAATTATGCCAGAGATATGCATGTGTATGCTTACCATCATGAATTGGTATGTGACATACAGCAATATTGTATTATACTGATTACATGGGCAGATCCATCTTGTTTCATCTACATGTTGTAATACTGTTATATACACAAACATATAACAAGCTCAGATTTACCTGCAACCTTTTGGAATTCATTGCACACACATTTGTGTTGCTATTCACAGGGATTATTCAGATGTTCCATGGCAGCATTGTTTGACTGTCAGGATTTGTGTTATTAACTGTTCTGCATGAACTACATCCACCTCATTTATAATGTGTCCATTTATAATGTTACACACAACTTTCTAATGATAAACTTATAGGTGTACGATGTGCAATTGATGTAATGGCTCGAAGCAGGCAGAGTTGTATGACTGTGTCAACATTTCCACTGTGAGGCATGAGCTGCATGCCCAAGGTTGTATTTGGAGGTGTTGCCACAAATCATATTTTAACTATGTATGAAACCTTAAGGAGAATACACATCTATACACAGAGATGGTTGAGGATGGCACCACACATACTCAGCCAGAGGCAATAGACAACCTACTAGCTGACAGATTTGGATCAAACTTCACCCCCCCTGTCCCCACTGGTCATCACCCCTAAGTATACATGCAAACATTACTCAACTTATTTTCTCAAGAGAGCAGCTCATCTGTGTGCTCTCTAAGGCTAAAAACATGGCACCAAAGGGCTCTGACAACATCCTAAGTTGCCTTTTCAGTAACTTAAAACCTAACCTAGCAGATACAGTTGGATCCCTACTTAACCACAGCCTCCAGACAGACTATGTTCTGGCAGAATGGTGGACAGCAATAGTCATCCATCTGAATAAGAAGATACTATCACTCAACACAGGGAATTATAGACAAATAATCCTGACTAGCCTCATCTGTAAGGAAATGGAAAGAATCATCATAGACCTCATCAACAAGAATATAGGTAATCTCCCAACTGTGTATCCAACCCATTTTTGATTTGTTAAGGCTAGATCATGCCTGTTAAATCTGATTGATTTCTTCAAGAAGGTCACAAAGGCCATGTATGAGGGAAATACTGCGCATCCTGCCTCACTTTACCTGGCCAAGGCATTTGACACAATTCCACTCTCGAGTATTATAGAGAAAATGTCTCAACTGTGCATAAACTGCTACTTCACCAAGTGGGTGGCCAAATGGCTCACCAACAGGACACTTATTGTCAAAGTGTGTGAATTCACCTTTAGCAAGAGGCCAGTGATCAGGGCAGTAACACTGGTTCTTTCTTGTTCAGTATTTAATTCCCAGAAGTCAAGGTAAACTTAGACAGCCTTTGTCTGACCAGCTTTGTGGATGATTGCAAATTGTGGACAATAGTAGTAACAAAAACCGGCAACACCAGTAAAATCACTCTTAAGACAACGTGTTAAATGAAAAAGCAAACAAAAGAGTGATATCACGGCTGGAGTATAAATCTTTAATATCAAACAGATAAAAGGATAAAATAATAAAATAAGATGAATGCTTTCAGCTAAGAAGTACCAAGGGCAAACCGTAGTTCCATAGAAGACCTCAAAATGGGACTAATCAAAGAGAGGAACAATACCCTACTATGAGATGTACTCTAACCTACAGTAGTGATATTGGCTCCATCTGCAATGTAATCAGGAAGAACTGGCAAATATTAACAGCAAATGAGAACATACGAAGAATCGTAGGTGATACACCTAGATTCTGTTATAAGAATAAACCAAATCTTAACTGCTCTGCAAGGACTCGTTTTTTCTGAAAAAATATCCCTGTGATAAGTAAACTAGGTACATTTAAATGTGGACATTGAAGTGTGTGCATATTGACATATTGTGCATGTGACATATTGTCAGATGGATATTTTGAACATCCTACTACAGGACAACGCTACACAACTAGAGCTTATGTTGATTGTCAGACTATGAATATTGTTTATGTAGCAAAGGGTACATTATGTGCATGTTTTTATGTGGGCAAAACTAATTGCTTATTAAAAACTCAAATTTAAGCACATCTAAGAGACATTAGAAATAAAGTATCAACTAATGCCCTAAGTAAACATATAACTTTAAATCCTGGACATGATTTGCGATTTATGGCACTGCAACGAGTATACTGTAATCCAAGAGAGGGTAACATTAAGGAATTGACTGAATATGAAGAGAGCAGATGGATAGCTGATTTAAGGGCTGACAATCATCCAGGTTTGAATGAGTTACTTCCCCTCGAGCATATGTTGAGGGTACATTATGTGCATGTTTTTATGTGGGCAAAACTAATTGCTTATTAAAAACTCAAATTCAAGCACATCTAAGAGACATTAGAAATAAAGTATCAACTAATGCCCTAAGTAAACATATAACTTTAAATCCTGGACATGATTTGCGATTTATGGCACTGCAACGAGTATACTGTAATCCAAGAGAGGGTAACATTAAGGAATTGACTGAATATGAAGAGAGCAGATGGATAGCTGATTTAAGGGCTGACAATCATCCAGGTTTGAATGAGTTACTTCCCCTCGAGCATATGTTGAGGAGGTGTCGCCTGAGGAGATGATTGTGATTGGTTAATGCCCTCATTTAATGCTGTATTCAGTGACTGTGATTAGATCTGAAAAAAGGCTTTATGCTAAGTGCTCATCTTATTTTATTATTTTATCCTGCTTTTATCTATTTGATATTAAAGATTTATACTCCAGCCGTGATATCACTCTTTTGTTTGTTTTTTTCAAATTGTGGACAATCATTGACTCCATTAATGCTATTGATATACTGCTGAAAGTATTAACATGCACAAATGATTGTCGCCAGAGCCATAGAGACTCAGTAAATGGCCAATAAAGCATAATTTTTCCCTTTTGGAAAGAAAATACCCAATCTAATTACAATATAGAAAGCACACTCCATTAGTAAACTCAGTGTTATGTGATCTGGGTACTCAGCTAGATAGTAAGTGAAGGTTTCACCACCATGTGTCCACAGTGATGACAAATCCCTTCTATGTGGCACAACTCATAAGCATCAACAGATCAAAGGACATTATAATTCCATTGTACTCAGCCCTCATCATACCAATAATTGAGTGCAATGCACACTTTTGCATGTACCTCACCACACATCTGCAACAGCTGGAGCAATGCCAGAGTTTTCGCACAAGGAAGATACAGGGTGCAAAAAAACAAGTCCTACACAGAAAGATTGAAAGCCCTATTACTGTATTCTATCCCCTACAGACCACTAAGAGCTGATCTGTGCCTTGCCTACAGGGAAGTCTCCAATCTGGCCCTGATGGAAATGTTACACATTGGTACAGCAAACTGCACAAGGTTCACTTGTTCCAAGGATGTTAACCTAACCTCTGACATAAATCATGTTGGAGAGCTAGATACATCTGTCAGACTCTACCCCTTCTCTGGAACAAGCTTCCCATTCACGTAAAGCAAAGGCCTTTCCTGACCCTCATCAAGTGCAACCTAGATCAATGAATGGTTAATCATAATTGTACTCCTGGTGTTGTGCCCATTTCCATCATGGATAGAGGCAGCTCATCATAGATAACATAGCATAGGCTCATACCTGTGTGAGGTGTTCAACTAACTGTTGAAAATTGTGAAACTCATGTTAAATGTGGCCAGACTTTTATAGGATCTTGGAACATTAGCCTGGTACTTTCCTATAAACCTATGAAGTCTAATTGTACAATAGAGTGTGAGTGTACAGCAACACTGACATACCAGTACATCACATCAGTATTACCACTTGAAAGTTTGCATGAACACATATGCATGCATGTCAGGATTTCATGGCAGTATAACATTTTCACTGGCAATGTCAGAGGACAGTGATCATGTGGCACATGTCTTGGTGTTTGACATGTGTTTATTGAGTGTGCTCTATATATTGTTTGATATGTGAACAATATCACAATGACAGCTTCCTCACTGATTGAAGCTGGCATTTGCAATGCTGTAGCTTCTGTGCACATGGGTATAGATGATACATTACCATCGGTCTCACATACTGCTGTACCATTCATGATAATGGATCACTTCTTAATTCACACATCAATTTAAGATGCTTTAGATGATTTATACATTTATATTGCATTAAGCAAATGCATGCAATACACAGCTATGTGAATGGAATCAACTCATAATAGTCTGTTGTTTGTAAGTGTTGTTATCTATATGGCCGATACCTATGTCAACCAGGGATACTTTAGTCAAGTGTATCACATTTGGTACAGTGAGCTCCCACACATCTTGCCAGCCATACAGAACTATTCTTTGATATGCATACCCATTAGAATTTGGCAGTGCAGACTTCCCATCAAGGTGTTCTACAAGATGCATGTGTGATTCATCTGTCTTGCATCCAGTAAATACACAGCTGAGTGATAACACTGATGGCATGGTTTGAGTCTGCAGATGTGGCTTGTGGCTTATGTGTCACGCAGACATCTCAGCTGGCCAGGATTGCCCCTTATTTCAACTCTAAGTTTAACACTGACCCTATAAACCCCTCCAAAAATAGGTCATTTTTGGGAAAGGGGTGGTGAATTCCCCTTATGGAATACTGACAATTATTACAGTTGTACACATCTGTTCCTGCAGAAGTGTAATTACTTAAACTCACATATTCTGTCAATATCACAGATTAATGGTGTTAATATTTTTAGAATTGTCCCTGATTGTGCCTGATTCTGTTTACAGTTGCCCACGTGTCTGTTGCTATGTGTCCATGATTGGGTGAGAGGTATGCTGATATTTCAATCATATTCAAGGAAGTAATTTTGCAAATATTTACAATAATCACAAACCCCCTACTGTATATTCCGTCCTTGCTAAATTTCTTCTCCAGTGAGCATGTCAATGATGTTTATACACAACAATTCATCTCCATTGACATGTAACCTTGTGTGACTGCCACATATATACTATCATGTGTGATGATATAATATACTTGCACAGGAAATGCAAACAGAGGTATGTACTGTACTATCTACATATGTGCATAATGTTATGCTGCTGACTTGTCTTGGAAAAGTACATACATTGACATATGCTGTCTTGGGTACATTGCCATATTTAACATGCCCTCTTCCTCTATCTTAATCCTCTCATTCATATCCCATTTTCATAAGCACAGATTCCCTGCCTAGTGTATGTTTCATTATATTTACACTTGCCATTGACCTGCCCCATCTATTATTTCATAGTGTACACTGCACTGAGTGCATTTGTCCTTAATGTGTTAACACTGCTGTTATGGCAGTATTTTCATCACTGGTAGTCATCGTGGCTTTCCGCGCAATCTCACCAAGCAGGTTTGCACATAGGTAAATTTGTATGCATCTTCCTTCTGCATTTGTGCTGCTCTGCACAGTTTCCTGTCCGGCAACATTGTTGCTGGCCATGAAACATCACTTGTATTTGTGTACGTGCAGTACACAGCATGCATATGCAATTAGCACTACAGCTCATCCTGATAACACATAAACACTGTGTAGGCTTCGCATGAAGCATACAAGGAGTTTACTGAAACCCTGGGTACATGCATTTATTTTAGTTCATTATTTTATTTAATGTGTTTACTAGGGTAGTAAATAAAGGAAAGACAAAATTAACTGAATTTAAGAGATTTAAAATAGTGAAAAATGAACAGATGAATGCATAACGGTTGCCACCCCACCTTATACACTGTTTTCATTTTAAGGTGTGTGTGTGTGTGTGTGTGTGTGTGTGTGTGTGTGTGTGTGTGTGTGTGTGTGTGTGTGTGTGTGTGTGTGTGTGCACATGTCTGTGCATGTGTGTACGTGTCCGCACACGTATGTGTGTGCATGTATGTGACAGGGTATGTGAGTATATGTGTGTGTGTGTGTGTGTGTGTGTGTGTGTGTGTGTGTGTGTGTGTGTGTGTGTGTGTATGTATGTGTGTTTGTGCGCGGTACGTTTTTGAATGTTCTCATCTCATCTTTACTGATGTTTTGATGTTCCTATTTCTTAAGGATTCCACCATAGTTATTTAACATTTATTTGAGGAAGTGTTTCTTTAAGTCAGCACTGGCTGGACTGCAGGTTCATAACTCCAAATGGTTTAATATTTCTAGAGGTGTGACCAACTAAGAAGCTGTGGCTGTGATATACACTAGCATGGAATCTGAGTGAGATATCGTTTGCACTTCTATAGCTCCAAAAAAATCTAGCTTTCTTAACCTCTTGACCTTTTTTCCATTTAAGACAATGTCACACTGATTCCTTCACCTTTCCCCAATGTATAGAATTTCTTTTGCTCATCCCATACATACCCTTCATTTTTTTTTTTTTGTTTTGTTTTATTTTATTTTTTTGCAGTGTTTTTGCTGAAATAATATTCTCTGCCCCCACACAACTTTCAGGCTGGTTTAGAATGTTAGGACTCTTAGCAAACATTATTAGAAGTAGCAAACTTGCTACCAGTCTCACAGTCTCTGTCTCTCTCTCTCTCTCTCACACACACACACACACACACACACACACACACACACACACACACACACACCACTTAGCCAAAGGGAAATGATTCATGAACATGTGAAATTCTGGGCAGTAGAGTGGTATGTCATACTTATATAAAGTTGTGCTTTTTCACCCTTAACTTTTCCCAGATAGGCCGAAAAGAATTTAAAAATTATTTTACAGTATGTATCCTTTCAAAGCAAACAGCATGCTGCACATTTTTTCTACTTGGTTCTTTTATGTATTAGTACTGCATGGTGCATGGGAATGTGCAATATAATGTTTTACTGCAGTTGTTGAGTGAGTATATTATCAATATTTGGAATGTGATTGATGAGCCATCATTCAACAGCTTTTACCTCCTTCTTTTCAGGTCAGGACAAGAGAAAACTCATTTTCAAAAACACTGACTACAGATATTTAATTCTATTTATGATAATTAAACATGAAAGAATAATTTGTCATGCCATCATTACACAAGAACTGTTGTCACTTAAACGCATCTGTACTGCCCTTTGTCCTTCCGTGTAACAAAGTAATTCACTTATTGGTAATATATGCTATTTATTTCACTGAGTCAGCACTGCTGTATGGTGAATCATGCAAACATTTGCTCTTTGCAGTGAACCTAACTTTGTGAAATATTTTGTTTTTCTAAACTGCATAACCTTATGGGTATCAGTTTAGAAATGGAATACTTATATAATCTTCTCCCATCCTTATCACCGCTTTTCCATTCAGCAAGAAATGAGATGTAGCAACCAGAACAAAACTAGAACAGCTGGTATGTATATTACAGAAGCTGGAACTCCAATAAGAAAATTTAATGCCATAAAAAAAGATGTGTGCAGAGTCATGAAGAAGCTGGCACAGCCACCGTCATCACCCTTTATTACTTCTTCCAGCTCTCCAGATATCCAGAAAAAAATAAAGTATTTAATACCTGTTGTGAAAAATAAATTCTTTAATTCAGTGTGGAAAATGGATGCAGCAAACCATTATCTTTAAGTGCTAAGAGGAGGTTTGGGAGTTCCTTTGATCTTTGCCATTTGAGTGCTTTTTGTTACCTTTCAGATCTGGACTGATGCATTTCCTTTCATTGTTATCTTATTACATTTATACCTTTAAATGTTTTTATAAATGTCTGCCCCTCACTACCTTCAAAGCAGTAACCAACAGTCATCAAGTCAGTCTGTCTGTGTTATGTTTTTATAGTTTATCTAGCCAAGACGATTGCTATTTTACTATACTTCTTTAGTACTAGTTTCCAGAACAGGGATTATAAAATGCATGTTCATTCTTTTTACAAAGCTGTGGGAGCTATTTAATTTAGGGGATTTTGTGAATTCTGCTCCAGTTGTATTCAGTAAAGTTCCCTGTTGATGATGTTTTAATGTTTGCTATCAGTCCACTGCCCATATTTTTGATGCATGATTTGCTTTTTATCATCTTTACTAACATGTTCACTAAACGTTTTCATCTACTCATTTTGCCTAATAAACTCACCAGTCACTATCCTATTCTTTCCTATTAGTCTTTGAAAGCTATTGAACAAGCACCTAAAGTTCTTATTACTTTTACATTCCCAAACAACTGTAAAGCCATACTTGAAACAGAACAATGGTTTGCTAATGCTCTGATTGTACCATAGCCTTACCTTCCTTCTAAAATAACCTTCAATCTATTCAATGCAACCTCATCTTTCAAACAAAAAGAATGCTAAAATGCAACTACATCCCCTGGAATACCTTCTCCATAAAAGAATTTATGAGAAACCAAAATAATGCATGGAAAGATTAAATAATGATCCCCACCAAATCAGGAAAAATGTCAACATTATAATAACTTCCAATGCTCTTCAAGAATTCAGGTTAACTTTGCTGAAGCCCAATACTACAGAAATCTGCATACTACCTATCCTGGGAACCCCCAAAATTCTGGTATTCCACAAAATCCATGCCTCTCAACTTTTGCCTCCAGAGTTATAAACAAAGCAAAAATAATTAGGAAAAAGACCCAAATCATAGACACTTTTGAAATGGTGGTACTGTTAATTTAAAACTTCTGAAGATAGTTACCAGTTTTAGAAAACATTGAACAAAGGTTTGAGACTAAATTACGCGCATCCCTCCAAAATCTGGATAGCTATGAGGCATGATAAAATCTATTAGTTCAATTAACCTCTTTCCTAAACATAATTCAACCATAACACTGATATGAAGATTAATGTTATCAAGACCAACATTTCCTCACCTTCCACAATGCCAAATATATTTTTACAATGCATTTTACTGTTATTATCGCTTTCCTATTATGCAAAAAAATCACCATTTTACTTTATAATTGTGCCCCCCAATCAAACTGAAGAGTGCCCAAAATCATTAGACTGCAGCTACAACTCTGACCAGCACTGTTTAAGCCCAAAAATTCTTAATATAAGGGCTGCAGTACTTTCTAACCCCCTAGCACATATAGTCTTTCTCTCTAATAACACATTTAATACCTCCACTTTTTAAACATGTCCTCATTGAACCTTTTCTTAAGGTCCCGCCTGTCAAGACAGCTTTAGATTTCAAACCAATTACTAACCTCTGTCCTTTAGCACAAGTATTGGAGAAGCTTATTTAATGGCAACTACTTAACTACATTCAACTATATGATCTGCTAAATGACAGATATAGTATGGAATCACAACAAAATATAACACACCAGTATCAATCTTGACACGTACCTCACAAATTTACTCAAATATCGGCAAAGGGTTACTTACGGGTACCATTTTCCTAGACTTCAAAAGGGCTTTGAAAACTGTTAACCCCAACTTATTGCTTAAAAAATGAATCACCTATGCCTTCTCAAAACAGGTTATAACTTAGATTAGTAATTTTTTATATAACAAATCATTCACTGCTGTTAGGGATAAAACCTATTATGAAACAAGGACTATTACATGTGGTATTCCCCAAGGATCTGTCGTTTCCTCTACTTTTATCTCTGCATATAAATAGCATTCCTTTGGACATAATATTATATGGCAGCATAGTGGTGCAGCGGTTAAGCATTGTCACCTCACAACAAGTGGTTCTCCTGGTCGATTTTTGGCTGGGGTGCTTTCTATGTGGAATCTCTTGTTACAGATTGTTGGTACTACAAGAAAGATTAGAAGAAATCCCAACTAACATTACTGATCCTACAGGTACAGTAATTATGTTTACTAGACAAAAAAGTATCCAGGCATTCTTCTGGATGATACTTCACCTCTCATGCTCATGCTGAACAGTCTACTTCAAAACTATTACATCAACTCAAAATAGCCTACAGTGTATCATGTTTGCATACAACTGAAGCACTTCGGTCAACTGGTATTACTGTAATCTTTTAATTCCAAGATTAGAACGTTCCCTACCTATTATTGCCACTGTCTGTGCCCAAAACACTGCATTATTATAAACCACTGAGAATATGATTTTTAGATTTATTCACTTTGCTAGCTTTTCTGAATATCATTGTCCTTCAGTACACAGGGCAAATTGTTACCTATTTCCACTAGAGGATCCCTATTCAACACACTTACTTTCAAATTGTATTAAGACAGATATGGCTGGGGATACCACTGCCTGCAGTAAGAGCGGTATTAAGAAGGGACTGTTTCCTCAATGAAATGTTCTGCACTTCAGAGACACAGTGGATACAATGAGGAAAGACCTCATTATTGCCTGATTTGTATGTCTCTAGATCATGTTAACTATTGTGAGTGCAAATCAGCACTTTTCTGTGGTTATTAATACTGGCAGCCCAGGCATAGTATTGGCACAGGAACCCCCTTTCGTTCACTTTTCCACACACATGCACACATTCAAACAAATACACACACATGCACACTACATATCCCATATCTGACATTTATTTGTCAGAACATCCCCAATCTCTCTTTTATGTTTTTCCTGCCCTCATAAATCAGTAATGGTTACAGTCAGTCAATTACATGAGACATCAGAGTTTAATACTTCTCACTGTGCAGAAACTGTATTGCAATGCTAGATCTGTTGCTCTATTAACTTTTTAGGTGATTCCAAGTCACATTACAAAAATCTCCCTGATGTTGTTTAGTGTTCTTCCCAACTTTGTCCTGAAGCTTCCTTCAACATGGATAGACTCATATCCCGTTCAACTGTCACTGATTTGACAAGATGTTCTTGCTGTTGCCTCTTATTAGGCATACCTCTCAACTATCTGTATTTATACAAAATATCCAGATTTTAACTTCATAGTTTTTCTCTGTTTTTCAAACAATTTGTGGTTTTCTGGCAAACCATCAAAGAATGCAGATTGTAAATAATGACAAATGTTTGAGTCTCAGACATATCCTTTAGTAAATACATGATAAAAAACAAGCAGTTATTCCAGCAACATGTTAAGTTTATTAGAGGAATGATTAAAATGCATCCGTTATTGTGGACCTTTATCACTTCATTATTTTTGGCTTTGTCTAGATTTCTTTGTTTTTTTTTTTGGTCATCGTTACAGGGTGCCTCCCCCCATGTCCATGCTGGGTCTACCAGCTGCTATCCTATCTCCCCAAACTCTCTGGTTTACTGTGGCCAGTCATGCATCCTAAGGGTGTCCTTGGGGGCTTGGCTCATCTGTGCTTCAGTCTGGGAGAAATGTTGTTTGTTCTTGCCCTACCCACTCACTTTCTCCATCATCTATGCTTGTTGATTACATCTGAGAGCAACTCTCCTCTTTGGACCACATCTCCCCCTAGGGAGCATAACAATGAGAACCCACTCACCTAGGTCAGGCATGCTCATCCCATCAGTCTCCCAAACCACTAATTAAAGCTGGGGTGGCTGGGCCATAGTCAGGTCTTTATCTTGCTATACCACTGGAGAGGATCTTGTCTATAATTCTTAAGTTATGAGGTGAGAGATATACGTAGGGGTGCCTTGCCCCTTTCCCTTTTGACTCAAACTGATAAAGTCCTTGATTAATGCCTGAAATCCTCATTATATTGGGAAAGACCCTTACTGCACTAATGTATCTGTTAACATAGTGGGTTAATGCTGCTGTTTCCTGGTCAAATGAACAGATTTTAATTGCTTTTTTTCCCTTCTGTCTACTTTAAATTTTTTTCAGGTTTTAATTGTTATTATATGCATACCCTAGTGTCTACTGGTAGTGCAGAGAACGTATATAATCTGTGTGAGGTGAAATGGGATGGGTTTGAATCTTTTTTATTGCCGTTAGAGTACACTGTTATTCCAGGTCTCTATCGGTCCCTCCAACCCATATTTTATTTTTTTTAATAAAGGCTTTTAAGGCATGCTGTGAAGAGAATCCCTGGTGCCTAGTGACCCCCCCGACCCTATGCTGTTATGGCACATTGTTTAAAGTATTCCCTAGTGTCTAGTTTCCTCCTGAACTTGTGCCATTCAGGCACAGTGTTAAAAATTGCCAGTAGCTAGTACTCTACCCCACACATGTCTTATTTAATTGCCATCAAGGCAAGATGTTAAAGAGTTATCCCTGGTGTTTAGAGTTATCCCTGGTGTCTACTATTCCCTCCTGGCAATAAGTTTCATTAAGGCATAATGTTTTACATTATCCCTGGTAAATAGTTTTGGTGCAGAGTACTAATTCAGATAGGTGTAGGGACTGAATCTTTTTAGTGCCTTTACTGCACAGCACTTATTGTATTCCTGGTGTCTAGTGCCATCCCACCTCACCTCTCCACCCCTGTGAGCCACGTGATATTTGATTTTTTTTTAGAAGTGCCTTTAAGAAATTATATGAAGAGTATCCTTGGCGGCTAGTGCTCCCACAACCCACTGTTGCAAGATTTGCTCATTACTCTAGGGGAATGTAGAAGTATGAAGGCTCCTCAACATAACCAAACACACACACACACATACACACACACACACACACACACACACACACACACACACACACACACACACACACACACACACACACACACACACACCCCACCCGATTGTGCTCACACACACACACACACACACACACACCTATATTAAACTCAGGAAGTAAGAATAAAACAAACTGAAAGGGCATTGAGAAATAAGGCACATGGTCAAGATGATATGCCTGATTGCAGGCTCTAAGATGTAACATCAGTGATGGATGAACTACTGGTGAACCTGTGCATTTGGTGCTTGGAAATCTGAGGTGTTGATGCAAAACTGGAATTAGTAAACAGCAGTTCCTTGTACAAAGATGGATTTAAGAGGGAACTAGAACATTTCAAACCTATCACTGTCATGTCAGTCCCAGAGGGGTTATAGAAATGATTATAAACTGCTGGTTATTGGGTTTTCTGAATGCTACTTGCCTCACCAGTTGGTAACAGAAATGGTTCATGCAGCATAGATATTGATAATAAACTTAACCCATTTATGTGACTGATCACCAGAAGCCAAACTAAAAGAGTGAGTGTTCTCAGCATTTACACTTCATGTGTGGTGACCTGTCAAAACGTTTGACTCCCAAGCCTCATAGGAGGTTACTGGGGAAATAAAGGAGACTGAGGTTAGATCCAAATTACTGATCTGATTGGTTAAGTAACTTACTTACAGACTACAGAGGATGATAGTTATGTGATGTCTGGAAAAAGTCAGTAACTGAATGCATAGGAGTTCAGTATTAAAACTGTTTCTCTTCAGCATATGTGCGTCTGATATCGGATTGCTGTTCCAAATTAATACTGACCCATTCACTCTTGAGATCATGAATTGTACATCCATCCACTCATCTATTTTTTCAATATCCTTTTATATCCTTTGTGCACTTTGTTGAGGAGAACAGCTGACATGAGAGAAACCTGGGAAAGAAAAAGTTCAATGGGTTAAATTATCTCCATGTTCATAGGTTTTCCCTAAGGATCCAGTCCAGGAAACCACTGAGAAGTCTAGCCTAATTTATCACTTGTCCCAGAGAACTGCCTGGTCCACTGACATAGTCAGATTCTCAAAGCAGGCACATGGAGGCTGAGGGATTCAAAACTATATTATAAGAAGGAGCTCATTAACTGCTCATAATCTTAAAACTTTGCAGTTACTGCCAACAAAAAGTCAACTCCCTTGAGCTAGAATCAGTCAGTACAACATGAAGGATGTTAACAAAAGCCAACAGGCAACCTGTATCCTTTCCTGACATAAGATACTTTAGTGATATTAATAAAATCTTCCATTTGACCAAGACAGTGTAAAGACTGCATGTGGAATGATATGCAATGGTCTGTTGATTATACTAAAAAATGATTAAGATGCTACAGAGATTACACTGCAAGTGTAACAAAATGGTAACAAGAAGTATGGTCAGAGATTTGAAGAAAGTTTCCTAGAGCTTGAAATGTACAAATAAAGAAGTGCTATGGGCACACTGCATAAGCATAGCAGAAGGAAAGACAACAGATTAAAACCGACCTATGCAAGATCTCCTTCAGCCATTCTCTAATTATTCACTTAATCTAATTCAGGGTTGTGAAAGAGCAGGAACCTCTACTGGCACTCAGTGAGTGCAAGGCAGAGACATTTATTCTGGATGGGGCGTCAGTTCAGAACAGGAGACACACGCGCGTGCGCATGCGTGCATGCACACACACACACACACACACACACACACACACACACACACACACACACACACACACACACACACACACACACACACACACACCTTAGACTATCTCCATTCACTGCCCTCCCCCCAAAAAAACGCCCCAGCCAAGAAATGAACTGGAGAACAATACGCTATGAGGCAGAAAATATATTTGTGCGTCACTGTGCCACCATTTAATGAAGTTGTATTTTACAAAAAGGGTAGTATCTTACTAAACAACAATTCTCATATTAGAATAACATAAAAAGTATGGTAAAATGCATGTGTTTGCTGGAGTGCAAGATACTTTATCATCTCTGTAGCAATGTTGAAACAAAGTTATCCCCATTCTAGCAACATCATCAGACTCTAGAACTTCTTGTATTTTATTTACAGTGACTCTTGTTATCATATTTTCATCACCTCAAAAGCAACATTTGAGAGGTAAATCTTGGCATCCATGTCAAGAACACATAATTTAAGGTTATGATTGGTGATACAATCATAATTCTTTGTAAAGCATGGAGCTTTATCTGTTCCATGTACTGCTAGTTACAGGAGAGAAATTGTTAACTGTTTTGCAGCCTTTCAAAGCCATAAAACATTTTGTAGATGCTGACAGTAAGGGAGTGTAATGTTTACATTTGCCTTTCGTGCCTCTCAAATATCTAGGTTTTCAGAGAATGCCCAGATAATTGCTTCATAGCCTGTGTTTTTTGGACAAACCACTGAGGACTGAAGTAATTAAATAATAAAATTATTTTGAGTTTCAGAGTTCTTATCCTTCAGAAAATGAATGTGGTAATAAGTTAGTCTCCTCATATAAACATATTTCATCATTTAATGTAGACTATAAAATATTTACTTCTGTTTTCACCACAAGATTAAGAGATATAGTAGATTAATTAAATATCAAACAGGATTTATAATCAATAGATTAATGTACAATAATACATAAAGGGTAGTGACTATCTTAGATTTAGCAAAAGGAATAAAGACGAAATTGACCCTAATAAGCTTAAATATTGAAAGAGCTTTTGATTCTGTAGATTGGAACTGCTTGTTTAAACCTTTAGAAGTGTTTGCATTTCCAGAACAATTTACTGGAATTTAAAAAAAAGCATGTATAGTGACTCCAAAGCATATGTTAAAATTGGATCTTGCATTTCTCAAGGATTCACTTTAAACAAAGGCACAAAATAAAGTTGTCCATTGTCTCCTTTACTATTTGCATTAGTTAATGAACCTTTAGCTATTAGTATAAGACACAATGAAAAAATTGATGGATTCTCAATTAATAGAGATTTTCAATCTAAAATACAACTTTGTGCAGATGACATTTTAATAGCTATAGGAAATTTAAATTATTTGACGGAAGAAACAGATGAGGAAGTTGAAAAGTTTCGAGAAGTATCGCTACTGAAATTTAATACTAATAAACATGAAACTTTAGTGTTAAATCAATTACTAGATAGTAAGTTTAAAGATAAATATAAATATAATTGAGATGGAAAAATACTAAAATATGTAGGAATAAAAATCTATCAAGATGGTGAGTAAGATTATTAATAATAATTTAAAAAAAGTAAATATATGTATATAAATTGCATTTAACAGCTTTAATACCTGACAAAAAACTTTTAAAGAAAATGGAAAAATGTTAACTTAATTCTTATTGTAGCCTACAAAGCCAATAATTGCTTATAGAAATCATATAAGATTATAGGAGTATGGTAGTATTAGCTTCCCAGATGTAGAATCTTATTCTATTGTTGCAGGTTTTAATTCTATTATACTCTGGATAGATTCAGCATACACTAGTCAATGGAAAGCTACCCAGGAGCATATTATACTAAATTTTTATACCTTTATTAAAGACGATAAACTAGAAACATACAATAATCCTTTCATATGGTATTTTAATCTTTAGACTTTGCATATATGAAATCAATTCCTAAAACAGTTAAAAAATATGTTTTTAAAACTCTATTAATATCAAAAAGCAAATTGTTGTGCTTTCCCATTGCACATACCTCTAGATTTAAGGAAACTCGGGAGGATGTTAAAATTAATTTACTAAAAAGAAATAGATTAGAATTATGGTCTAATTGCTTTGGAAAAGAAAAAGCTAAATCCCCAAAATAGTTAATGAAAAAATATAGGTTGGATGAATCTGCTACCCAGTTAACAATATCCATAAGTAAGAAATTAAATGAATTTGTGAATAATATGAGTGAAAAGGAACAGAGCACTATTGCCACATTATATGAATATATGAATGCTGTCATTGAAGGTCGATTAACATACAAAGGAAGTTTGTCAAATCTATATAAGTTAATTATAAATAATAATTTCAATGCAAAATTTTGGAAATTTTTAGATAGTAGTGGATTGAGTGACTCAATAGACAATAAAAATAAAACTTTGTTACTTAAATCAGTTAGTAAAACTTCTTCAAGTTTATACTGGAAAGTTTTTATGATGAAATATATACATAGAATGTTTGTTACTCACTATAAAATCTCTAAGTTTAGTAAAATTACTTCTTCAGTTTGTTGGAGATGTAGTAAAGATGTAAAATCTGACTGGACACGTTTATGGATTCTGAAAAATTAAATGCATATTGGGAAGAGATAAGTATGTTTTTAAGGGGTTATGGTTTGATAATTGTTGTTTAACTAGATCAGTAATACTAGCGAATTTTCTACATCCTGTATATGTAAAAGCCAAAGAGTAGAAAATGTTTTGGGCTGTCTTGGCATTTGCTAGAAAAGTTATTACAAAAAATTGGAAATCAATCTCAGTTCCTACATTCAAAGAATTTTTAAATTTAACAGCAATACTATGTAAAACTGAAAAAGAAGTGACCAGAATAAGATCGGCAAATCATACTAAAACTTTTAGTGGTTGGGATAACCTTGAAATTTTGCTATTGAAATACCAAGACTCTTAATGTGTTAATTGTATAAGATTACCTTGATGATTCAATGCATTCCTACCATTGTATAACAATATGTGATGCTGAATTTCTTCATTTCCTGTGTATATATTGTAAATATGTTAAATTAATTAAAGTTTTCTTAAAAAAAGAAGAAAATGAATGTAAGCACATCCTGTTATTCTAGCAACTTTCTAAGTTTTTAGAAGAAGTTCTGGGGACAGCAGGCAGACACAAATATTTTATTTCTCCCCCTCTTATTTCCCAGGTAGTATTGGCAGATTTTACTGCAGAACACTAGACCTAACCTTAACAACTTCAGCAGGGGGTGCTTAACATTTGTTAAGGTTGGGTCACACACCACTCTGGTGCTTAACTAGTTTGCCTTTTTCAAAATAGAGTGTAATCACCATGCACAACATAACTATTGACTGCAGCAATACTCACTTATTTTTTTTACAGCAGCAGTACTTACCATAGTCTTATTTACTGTAGCAGGATACCATATTCAAATTTACTGGAGCACTACTCACCATATTTACATTTACTGCAGCAGTACTTGCCATATTCTGATTTATTTCAACAGTACTTACCATATTCACATTTACTGCAACAGTAGTGCTCACCATATTCACAGTTACAGCAGCAGCTGTACTGGGTCTATGTCATATAATCGAACTTCCAAAATTTCAAACACCATATGTTCGAACTTGGAAGTTCGAAATGTGACAACATCGAAACCTCAGAACAGCAAATTTTTTCTGAAAAACACACACACAACACAAGCACACCAAAAACCTTATAAACCTACACTAAACCTTACATACACAACTATCTATGCACTAACCTTAACCCAAACCCTAACCCTAAGGTCCGTCACTATCGCACACTTACCTTACCCGCACCCTAACCCTAGAGTCCGTCACTATCGCACACTTACCTTACCCGCACCCTAACCCCAATGTCCGTCACATTAACCCCATACAACATTCAACATACCTTAACCCAATCCATAACTTTCACACCACAGTGGATAAAATGTTGCAGCCGCAGAAACAGCCAACCAAATTCTTTCCCTGGGAAAGAATTTGTATTTCCGCGGCTTCAACATTTTCAATTTTCAAACTTCCCCGTTCGAACTTCTGGTGTTCGAACATATGGAAGGTCGATTAAATGACATAGACCTACTGTACTCACCACATTCACATTTGCTGCAGCACTACTCACCATATTCTCACTTATAGCAGCAGTACTCACCACATTCACAGTTACAGCAACAGTACTCACCATATTTTCATTTACTGCAGCAGTACTGATCATATTCACATTTACAGCAACAGCAGTACTCACCATATTCACATTTACTGCAGCAGTACTGATTATATTCACATTTACAGCAGCAGTACTGATCATATTCACATTTTCAGCAACAGCAGTAATCAACATATTCACATTTACTGCAGCAGTACTCACCATATTCACATTTACAGCAGCAGTACTGATCATATTCACATTTACAGCAACAGCAGTAACAACATATTCACATTTACGGCAGCAGTACTCACCATATTCACATTTACAGCAGCAGTACTGATCATATTCACATTTACAGCAACAGTGGTAATTACCATATTCAGTTACAGTAGCCGCAGCAGTACTCACCATATTCACATTTACATCAGCAGTATTCACCATATGCACACTTACTGCAGCAGTACTCTCCATATTCATATTTGCAGCTGCAGTATTCATCATATTCACACTTAGTGTAGCAGTACTCACCATATTGGCATTTGCTGTAGCAATACTCACCACATGCACATTTATCACAGCAGTACTTGCCCTATTCTCATTTACTGCAGCAGCACTCACTATATACACAGTTACAGCAGCAGCAGTACTCACCCTAGCATCATTTACATCAGCAATACTCAAGATATTCTCATTTACCACAGCAATACTCATCATATTTAAAGTGAAATAACACTAAAAAATATGCAGATATCACCAAATACACCTTTTTCCTAGAGCCCAGCTTACATTTATCCATAAATTACTATTTTGTAGGTTTCTCCAGGTACCTTCTTCAGTTGTGTATTTATACTCCCGTTTGTACATTATGCATCGGTACTCATGAAGATAGAGTACTGTATAATTCCTGAGTAGTTTGTATCCCCTTAGACATACCACTGCATAGTACAAATAGCTGTTAGTTTCTCTAACCTAAGTAACACCTCATTAGTCATGCTTTCTAACTTTGAATACTTCCTATACCCTCCCTCAACTTGCTCCTCTGGCATTGGCACAACAGTCTCCCGTTACCACTTCTGTGGCTGGTCTGTTTGTACTAGGTATCTTTAGGCAGTGTAGTAACTGTCTAATGCTTACCCACTCCCCACCTACTTACAAAAAACATCACAACATGCAAGAGATTTAAGTACTTACTTAGAGGCTAGTATTGTTAAGTCCTTCACTTCTACAACACTACAGCAGTCACTGCATAACACCTAACCTATAACCTTTTCTCAGGCTGTTAAAAAGAATCCATCACAAATACCTAGAGTCTGCAAAAGAAAATGTCATACTCAAGAGCATGATTAAATGCCCATTCCCATAACTATTAATGAAGAGACAGGCAGACAGAAGCCCTTACTGCTGCCAAAGTCATACCACTACAGAGCAATGTCCATCTCATTGAATACTCTCTATTTATGAAACACCAACTCTATATTCAATGGGCTAGATAAGAACAGGATGACTATGAGCTACCTGTCCAGGACCAGAATCCAAAACATCAACAATGACCCTGAAGACCATCAAACCTGATAATTATGATTACAGTCTAGTGATGTCTCACTTGGAATAAATTACCTTGGATATGCCATCTAACAGCAATGGATGAGGGAAAATTAGTAGACACTGCATACCTAGACTTTGCAAAGTCATTCAACTTCATCCCACATATGGGTATCATAATTAAACTTTCCCAGTTTAATGTAAATCCCTATGTAACATGCTAAATGTAAAATGGCAAATATAATCAATGAAATTTGGTGGGTGGCTCTGCCTCCTCCAAAAGACTAGTCACTTGTGGTGTACCCCAAGATTCAGACCTTGGGACACTTCTGTTTGGCATTTACTTCTCGGACATAAAAGCAAATGTTAAGGGTCTAAGTCTGATATAATCGACAGATGTCTATAAACTTGGTAGTATCATAAACTACCCAGAGGACAAAAAAATCTTCCAAGGGGGCCTTTTCCAAACAAACAGCAGATGTCAAAACCATGGACTAAAACTAAATGCCAAGAAATAACTTCCCTTGTAGCTATCACATTGACAACAAACTCCTGAACATTGAGCCAGTGGTCACTGATCTGGGAACCTATGTCAGTATTGAGCTGTCCTTTGATCACCATGTATCCACTAGTTCAAGGAAGTTCTTATTCATTGCATAACTTATATCTAAAGGTATGGCATCCAGGTCTAGGGATGTAATCATTCCACTGTAATTGCCTCTCATCTTTGAGTATGATGGCCTATTCAGTATGTACTTTTCCAAACAATTGCCACATCCAGGTCCAGGGATGTAAGGATTCCACTGTAATTACCTCTCATCTTTGAGTATGATTGTCCATTCAGCATGTACTTTTCCAAACAATTGTCATGAATGAAGTGACCACAACACTTTCTTACTGAAAAAATCAAGGGCTTGAATTACAAAAACTATACAGATCATCTCAAAGCCTTATCCTGCTTCTGGGTATTGTACAGGCTACTAAGAGGTGACTGCTGCCCCTCATACAGAACCTCGGCAGACTCTATCTTGTCATACCTATTACACATTCACAAGTCCAGTGGTAGCATGAACACCCACTCAAGGGATCCCATTGTCTTCTGCAAGATAAAATAGAACATATTACCAAAGAAAATTACAGCACAATGCAACATGCAAAGGTATTGTTAAATAAGTAACTTTACCTAATATAACATTCATTAAATCACATGCCCAGTGACATCACAGTTCGGAGGTCCATCATTTAAAGGAAGATAATGTTAATACATATAAAATATGTCACTAATTATTTAAAAATGTTTAAAATGCATATTTAATGTTTCAATAAATGTTCTTTCAAGATGGGTTTCAATGGAACATGATCATTTAACCCTGGATATTTATGTACCCCTAATTCTAAAAGCCATCAAGATTCTATAATCTAACTCACTGCTGTCAGGGCATACATTGTGCAGACTATTACCCCCACTAGATACACAGAAACAGAAACACACACACACACACACACACACACACACACACACACACACACACACACACACACACACACACACACACACACACACACACACATGCATATATACACACATACATCTGTGCAAATTCTGCTGCTCAATTATTTGCATAAGCTAAGCCCATTTTTGTAAGAAATACACTACAATGCAGCATTAATTTCAAACACATTTTCTGTCACAGCTCTTAAGGCAAGAATCAGGGACAAAGCCAAAAATAATGAGGGACTTTGCAAAGCCATCACAATACTAACTTGCCTAAACCTCAAACATCTCCAACACACAACACAGGCACAAAGCACACTCAGTATATTGTCTACTTCCTCATATAGCAAAATGAGTCCCAAAGTCACCGATATTGAGCCAGTAAGGCAGGCATTGACCCAACCAAACATTCTGTTGTAGGTGATTCCACTGTAAGACATACAGATGTATCTATTATCAGACTGACCAAGGAAAGAGTGACAGTAAGTCACTTGTCTGGTACCAGGATCCATCAGATCTTGTATGCATTCACTTCCTTGAACAACAAGTACCAGTATGACTCTGTCATAGTTCATGCCAGTATCAATGACATGAGGTGTACCTCCCTGGACTATATGAAGAGACACATACATGATGGATCTCTCAAACTATGTGTCCAAGGCAGGTATGAGCTTATTGAGCAGCATTCTACCTTCTTCAAGGATAATGCTGCAATAAGAGCAAAAAGTAATTGATTCCAATACTTGGCTTAGTTTTGGGAGTCATTCAAAGGGGGTCCAATGTTTGTCAGCCTAGGAGTATATGACTACTGGACCATGCTACTTCCCCAGAGATGGTCTGCATCTGTCTCCTCTAGGTTTTTATCTATTAGAAAAGACATTGTCCACTCCCATAGTGCCTTTTTTAGGCAATGCCAACCTGATAAACTTACCACCATCACAAAACAAAGGAAAATATGAAAGTGTTACTGATTAATGCTCCACTCCCTACAAGCCTTTCTCATCATGGAAGGCACTGATATTTGTGTAGTGATTGAGACATGGTGTAAAATAGGTGAGAACACTCTTATTGTGCAGAGTTATAATTCCTTTCATGCATTTAGACCAACTACTGTGCAGGAGGGGAAAAAATGGAGATGTGCTAATCGACATCCAGAAGAGACTCATATCAAGGATGGTAAAGCGGCATGATGCACTAGAGTGTCTTCATGTCCAAATAACATATAGAAAGATTCTATACCATATAATAGCTAGCTATAGAACTCTTTCTCTGACAAAGGAAAGCCACAATGCTATCTACAGGAACTAGAATTGCTCAGGATTAAACCATTTTCCTAGATGACCTAAATTACCCAACAACAGACTGGGAAACACACACCACCACTAGTGCATAAGCACAGAGATTCCTGGACTTTTTCAATACTAATGCCCTGGAACAAATAATCAGAGCACCCACTAGGAGGAATAACATCTTGAATCTTGCCCTTATTAATATGGGAGCTTTCATCACTCTGCCTTGCATATCTTTACCACTTGTTAAGTTTGCTCATAAAGTAGTCTCCTTCAAATTAAAACTGAAACTGCAGATCCCTTCTTCCCAGAGTACCTTTAGAAATTTATTTAAGACAAACCACCTACTCCTAGCTGCTATATTGGCCAACTTGAAATCCCCACCAAGCTCAGTTAACTCCACTGACTGCACAAAAATGTATACCACCACACTATACCAGCATATAAACAGCTGTATAGATGCAGCTATAACTCAAAGGAGCAAATGCAAAGCAAACCCAAGAAACAAACCCACATAGTGGAATAAAAATATCAACAAACTTTATAATAAAAGAAAAAGAATTTTGACCAAAAGTAAGAAGAATAATTCCCAGAATGTTAGAGTCCTTGCCACTGATATAAACAAACAACTCAGGAGCTTAATAAAATCCACCAAAGCCAAATTTGAGGCTAAAATAGCTACCCAAGACAAGGCATATTTAAGTCATGTTTGTAATCTCAAAAGCACAATGCAGCAATGCACTTGATTGTGAATGATGTTACCTATACTGAGGCTAAAGATATAACTAACTTACTGGCTAATAAATTTAGCTATAACTTTACCCCGCCCTCCCTCCCCTCCATCTGTCCCTCAAGATATACCTGAAACTGGCCCACCTCCAGCTATCACACAAGACGAAGTCCTAAAAGTGCTATCAAAAGCTAAAAATATTGCATCAAAGGCTCCTGAAAATATCCCTTGATGTATCTTAAATAGCATGAAGCATGATTTAGCCAACAATGCTGTCCAGTCTCAACCTCATGCAGTTTTTGTACCAAGTAAATGGAGAACAGCTACAGTCATTCCTCTAAATAAGGGAGGACCTTCCACAGGCCCAGAAAGTTACAGATCCATAAGTCTGACCAGCCTCATATGCAAAGCCATGGAAAGACTTATCAGGGAATTAATCAATCAACACATAGGGAATACCCAAACACTGAACCCACCTCATCTTGGATTAATCAAGAGCAGGTCGTGCTTACTCAACCTGGTAGATTTTTTTTTGAAAAGGTCACCAAAGCAATGGATGAAGACTAAACACACTGCATAACTCAACCTGGCCAAAGTTTTTGACACAATTCCCTACTAAGATAAAGTAGAAAAGCTAAAGAAACTGGAAATAAACCCCTGTGTCACCCAGTTGGATTGCCAACTGGCTCACAGATAGGATGCAGATAATCAAAATAGGGGAAGTTACCTCCACAGGGGAACAGTCACCAGTGGTGTCCCCCAGGGCTCTCTGCTGTGACATCTCCTATTTGGCATCTAGTTTTCTGAAGTAAAAGCAAATACCAAAGGGCTCTGGCTGGCTAAGTTTGCAGATGACTTAGCCATCCTGAAGGAAGCTTTGTTTTAAATAAATAACTGGTGTAAAAATCATGGTCTGAAACTAAATGCCAAAAAATGCATTATTGTATCCTTTGGGAAGCCGTCTACCTCAGGGAGCTACCACATTGACAATACACCCCCCTAAGAGTTGATCCAGTTGTTTCGGATTTGGAAACTTATGCGGACAGTGACCTATCTTTTGACCAACATGTGTGTATTGTTGTAAGAAAGCCCTTCATTATTCCACAGCTTATAAACAAAGGCATTATGGCTAGATCTAGGGAGGTCTTTGGCCTCCTTTACTCATCTCTTATTAGGCCAATCATTCAATAAAATGCCCCCTTTGTCATGTATCACTCTAGACACATGCAATAACTGAAACACCCAGAGAAATACCTTACTAAAATGATTCCAGGCCTAAACAATATGTCTTACATGGACCAACTCAAAGCTCTGTCACTACACTCTGCATACTACAGACTGCTAACAAGTGACCTGTGTCTGACGCACAAGGTATCCTCCAGCCCTTTACCGATGGATTTACTGAACATCAGCAAGTCAAATTGCATCAAAAATACTCAGTCTGGTGATCTAAACCTCTTCTGCAACATCAGCAGAACAGTTTGGAGGGACAGGTATATCTCTTAGAGGATTATACTGTTGTGGAGCAGAATCCCCATCCACATGAAACTAAGTTCATCCCAGTCCATTTTCAAGTGCAGCTTAGATCTATGGATGGGAAACAGAAAGTTTATCCCAGGGCTGCCCCCTGTACTACTAATGGACAGAGGCAGCTCCTAAATGCTTTATCTCATGCATGGGTCCCATCAAATTATCTATGCTATGATCCCAGTTATTCTCATTAGGGGTAATATACAATTATTAACCATGAGATGAGTAAGGCCATTCTGTAACCAAATGGGATAGGTTATTTCAAGCACAAAAAGGAAAATTGGCTAAGCTTAAGGTGGCCACAAGGGTTTCTAGCCTAGAACTTATCTATGAACCTATGACAAAAAAAAAAAAACAAAAAGCCAAGGATAGATTTTAAACATGGCTGTTATATACTTAGAAAGTCTCTAAGGTTTGCATTAGCATGCATTTTCACTCTACTTAATACAGAGAGAACATTTGAGAAGGCAAGAAGGCCAACCCACTTAGGTTCTAAACCTTGAATTTTTCTTCTGCTCCTCCTTCCTTGCACTTTAGTAAAAAAATTGCACTTTGTTTTGCTTTTGTCTCTTCTTAAAAGTACTCAATTGTATTTATTCTGCTGCATTTATTACTGCTTAGTAGTAGCCTGATTAAATTGTAACTGTTTATCTAAGCCTTTTGGTTTAAGCACTTGGGCTTCAGACAAGTTGTTTTACATTGAGAAGGTTTGTGGTCTGCACTGTTGTGGCAGGACAGGTAGCTTACATCCTTCTAAAATGGGAATTGCTGATTGAAGGCTAAATGTCTGTTATTCTAAAAGTGTATTAGTTCTGGTTTAAGCACTTGGGCTTCAGGCCAGTTATTTCACATTAAGAAGGTTTGTGGGCTGCACTCTTGTGGGAGGAGAGGTTAGATTCTGCCCTTCTGAGCTGGGAATTTCTGGTTAAAGGATTATTGTGCCTGCTTATTTGAACTGCTTCTTTCTGAAACTGGTGCTCCTTGCTTGCTGTAGCATAGACTAGATTCAGGCATGCTGAATCTAGCTTTGTTTGTATAACTTGAGCACTAATCCAGGCCATCTTTTTTTGGAGAAGGTTCCCCCCACCCTAGTGGCAGGAGTGTGCAATTAGACCTTGTCTGATTGAAGACTGCTGGAACAGGGCTCAGTTTTGAGCTTTTTTATTAGTTAAGTGGGTAATTTGTTTAAATCAGTTTGCTCGTTTTCTATTGTTATATAAAAAATTGCACTTTATTCATCTGCTTTTACTGTATTTGTGTTTCTTCCTACTTTATTACATTTATTCTGCTGCATTTATTACTGCTTATTAGTAGCTTGATTAAATTGTAACTGTTATTCTAACACTTTAGTTGAAGCACTTGGGCTTCAAACCAGTTGTTTTACATTAAGAAGGTTTGTGGTCTGCACTGGTGTGGCAGGACAAGTAGCTTACATCCTTCTAAGTTGGGAGTTGCAGATTGAAGGCTTAGTGTCTGTTATTCTAAAAAGTGTATTTATTTTGGTTTAAGCACTTGGGCTTCAGACCAGTTATTTTGCATTAAAAAGGCATGGTCTGCACTCTTGTGGGAGGAGAGGGTAGATTCTTCCCTTCTGAGCTGGGAGTTTCTGGCTAAAGGCTTATTGTGCCTGCTTATTTGAACTGTTTGTTTCTTTCTGAAATTGGTACGCCTTGTTTGCTGTAGCATAGACTAAATTCAGACTTGCTGAGTCTAGCTTTATTTGTATAACTTGAGCACTAATTCAGACCATCTTTTTTTGGAGAAGGTTCCCCTGCACCCTAGTGGCAGGAGTGTGCAGTTAGAACTTGTCTGATCAAAGACTGCTGGAACGGGGCTCAGTTTTAGCTTTTTATTGGTTAATTTGTTTAAATCAGTTTGCTCATTTCCTACTGTTACATTAAAAAAATACACTTTATGTATCGCCGCTTAGCTAGAGTTAAACTATTCCTGGTGCCATAAAGTCTGCTCTTCAAATTTTCCCTTAGAACTAGCCAGTTTTTTTTAGTTTTAGCACTCAAATCTGTTTCTTTGAGCCCAGCA
This sequence comes from Protopterus annectens, assembly GCF_019279795.1. Lineage (NCBI taxonomy): Eukaryota > Metazoa > Chordata > Ceratodontiformes > Protopteridae > Protopterus > Protopterus annectens. The sequence continues at coordinate 7,811,927 of NC_056740.1, forward strand.
CTTGATCAGAACTTGTAAGCACTAAATAAGCTGCAAATTACTATAGCACTCAACTTTCTTCACTTGTCTAGAGGAAAACAGTTTTTAGTACTTAATAAATAAACACCTATCCAGGCATGTCTAAGGGTCAGCACCTGGTGTTTTCTCCTGTCTACCTGATGAATCTGGGCATCTTGGAGTAATGCTGCAATTGCTTCATGTACACAGACAACCCTCTCCTCCTACCACCCAACACTACAACCTGTGAGAGATGAACTTATATAACAAGCTGGAAGCAAAGCTCTCTTCACCCAAAACTGGACTAGACAGTCAAGAGGAGAAGGTAAACACTTGCACCACACCACACTCATCACATAGTCCCTCAAAACCTACACCACCAAAGCACACACATAGCAACACAAAACACACACCTACATTTGCGGAGGCACTCAATAAAAATCTGCTCAAGCAAAAGAGACCTCCAAAGCAGAAACGCATGCAACCTCCATCCCCCAACACAACCCACATTACACATATCCCACAAATTCAGTGTGCCACTCAACCACAGTCCATAAGGCATAACAACGTACTCAACACTCTAGTCATAGGTGACTCTATAGTCAGGCACACTGATGTTCCACTCACCAGGCTAAACAAGGAGAAATTTACTGTCAGCTGCCTGTCAAGTGCCAGGATCTGCAACATAATGCACACACTCAGGTCACTCCACAACAAGTACAAATATGACTCTATCATTGTCCATGTTGGTGGGAATGACCTGAGACTTACCTCCCTGGACTACATGAAAAGAGACCTGTAGGAGCTGTCTGATCTTGTAGCTCAGGCAGCTATGACCCTAGCCCTGAGTAGAATCCTGCCATCACCAAGAATGATACCACAGTACAAGGACGAAATGATTAATTTCAACAATTGGCTAAGATTCTGGTGTCATGCTATGGGGATCCAGTATCTGTCTGCCTGGGATGACATAATCAGCAGACCACAATGCTTTGCCAGAGATGGCCTGCACCTGTCACCCTTGGGATTCCAGATACTGGCCAAGGCTCTTGCCACCCCTATACTGCCTTTTTTAGGCAAGATTCAAATGACAAATTCACCACCATAACAGGTACAAGCAAGCAAAATCTGACAGTAATGCTACTCAATACTAGAAGTCTAAACCTCAAAATGCATTCACTCGAGGCACTCCTTAAAATGGAGAACATCGATATCTGTGCAGTGACAGAGACCTGGTTCAAGGCTCCAGAGAGCACCCCTGCATTACCAGGCTATAATTCATACCACACCTTTCGGCCACCTAACTTGGATTGAAACACTAAAGTTGGAGGTGTGTCTATATTTATTAAGGATATCCACACCTCCAGGCTAGCTGCTCAGCATAATGTATCTGAGATTATCCAAGTGCAACTAACTCTGGGCAAGACCACAATCCAAACTGTAACTTGCTACAGATTGCCCACCATGCCCCAGGATTCACACTCCTCATTTCTTGACACAGTGGAAAATATTAGGATACAACCCAACACCCTAATAATGGGCGATTTCAACTAGCCCACCATTAACTGGGAAAACTACACATTTACCAACTCTTTTGCTCAATGTTTTCTGGAATTCATAAATTCCATCACCTTGGATCAACTTATCCTCACCCCAACCAGGAACAGCAATATCCTAGACCTGGTCATTACCAACATGGGCAACCAGTGTTCCACACCAGAGGTCATTTCCTTATTGGTCAGATTCAACCACAAGCTGATCAGCCTAGACATCCACATCCTGCCCCACCCCCCCATTAGGGAAACTATCAAAAAAATGTCTCCAAAGCCAACTTCACGCTTCTTAAGACAGAAGTGGCAAACTTCACAACACCCATGCAGACGGACAATAGAGGTTTGACTGCTGAATCCTACACAAATGCACTTTATAAGCACTTACACGAGTGCATGGATCATGCTATCCCTAACAGAACCAAGATGCTATCCTCCAAAAAAAAAGGAAGCCAATCTGGTGGTCCCCTGCCATAAACAAACTCTACAACAGAAGAAAGAAACTGTTGCAAAAAAGAGTAGAATCCCATGACTGGAAGAACTCCCTGGTCAGCCTCAGTAAGAAGCTGAGATCCCTCATAAAATCCACCGAAGCTAGTTATGAAAACAAAATTGCCACTGACTCTAAAGACAACCACAAATCATTCTATAGCATGTCAAGAATCTCAATGGCAGCACTCAGATCTGCTCTGAGTTACAGCACAATGGCACTAAATATACAGACCCAACTGATATTGCCAACATCCTGGCAGATAGGTTCAGTGCTAACATTACCCCCCCCTCACCCTCTAAAGGGCACATCTCTATACCAGAAGAATGCAAAGTCCCTGTAATCACGGCTGCACAGGTAAAAAACATACTCTCCAAAGCCATGAACACAGCATCCATGGGACCTGACAACATCCCAGCCTGCGTTCTACATGAACTACAGAATGAAGTGGCACCCCACCTAAGCACAATGTTCAGTCATAACCTCACCTCAGGCTTTGTGCCCACTAAATGGCGCAGAGCGACGTTTATCCCATTCCACAAAGGGGGAGCCACTACGGACCCCGGGAACTACCACCTCATTAGCTTAACGAGCCTGGTCTGCAAAGCCATGGAACGTATCATCATGGAACTTATAAACAAAGACATTGGTAATCTCCAAACTCTGGACCCCACCCAGTTTGGGTTTGTAAAAGGCAGATCATGTCTCGTAAACCTGCTTGACTTCTTTGAAGTCATCAACAAATCCATAGAGGAGGGTAAGATGGTTCACACAGTCTATCTAGATCTCACCAAGGCTTTTGACACCATCCCTCACTCTGGAATTGTAGATAAACTCACTAAACTAGGTATAAATCCCTATGTCATAAGATGGGTTGCCAAGTGGCTCACTGACAGAACCCACACTGTGAAAGTAGCAGACTCCAAATCCGACTTCAGACTAGTGACAAGTGAAGAACCACAGGTTTCAGTCCTGGGTCCTCTCCTGTTTGGTATCTACTTTTCTGAAGTACAGGTTAACACAGAAGGTCTTTGGCTAAAGAAGTTCACAGACAACTGCAAACTAGGAGCCATAACTGAAACTCCTAACGATGTGGAGATCCTACAAAAGGGCCTCACTGAGATAGATGCCTGGTGTCAAAGCCATGGCCTCAAGCTGAATGCCAAAAAGTGCATTGTCATCTCCTTTGGTAAAAACTCTGTACCCATGAGCTACCACATAGGTGGTAGTCTACTTAACACTGAAAGTGTGATAAGAGACTTTGGGACACAGGTGGTCTGTAGTCTCTCCTTTGATAATCACATTGCCACAGTAGTCAGGAAATCCTTCTACGTGGCACACCTCATCACAAAAGGTTTCTCATCCAGGAAAAAAAAGGTCATTGTTTCCCTCTACTCATCACTCATTATACCCTTTATAGAGTACAACACCCCTTTTGGTATGTACCTCATAAGACATGTACAACAACTGGAAAGGCCAGAGAAATACCTCACAAAGAGGATTAGTGGCCTCAAACAGATGCCCTATGCAGACCGTCTTAAAAAACTCCAGCTTTACTGCGTCGCATATCGCCTACTCAGAGACGATCTCTGCCTAACATGCAAAGCTATGTCAAACCCAGAGCTGTTGGACATGCTCCACTTAAAGAAATCCCAATCCCTCTGAGGTACATGCTCTAGGAACCTAAACTTTGTCACCACAATAAACAAAACATGCTGGATGGATAGATTCCTGTACCAGAGACTTCCCATACTCTGGAACAAACTACTTATCTATATCAAACAAAGCTCCTCATTAGCACTCTTCAAGAAAAATCTTGATGATTGGAAGGTAAATAGGAAATTCACCCCAGGGCTCACCTCTGTGGCTCTGCTCGACAGGTGCACAGCAAAATTATTTTCTTGGGTGGTGAAATCCAGAGTACCTTTTTGGCTAGGCTTGTATAGGCCCTAGGGCCAATAGTCTAGTACCTACCTATGAACCTATAAAAATATCTGCTAAGTGTACACAATACATGTTTTTTATTGCACCTTTTATCTGGGGTCTTCCATTAGTACATGCATGTGTGTGTGTGTATTTTTCTATGTATACATATGAGTCTGTCTGTGCTTTTTTTTAATGTGTGTGCTTCTATGTTTATGTATGTCTCCATCTGTCTATACATCTGTGTGTGTGCGTGTGTGTGTGTGTGTGTGTGTGTGTGTGTGTGTGTGTGTGTGTGTGTGTGTGTGTGTGTGTGTGTGTGTGTGTGTGTGTGTGTGTGTGTGTGTGTGTACCCATTAAATGCTTACATAACTTATATTTTAGATGTAAAATACTTCCTCCAATAACAGTTTTATGCTACAGTAAGTTTGAGACATTAGGTATAGGAACTATTTTACATAAAAATATGAAAAAAATATATAATAAAAAAATCCCTCCACAAAACTATTTAATAGATACCTCATTCTCTAAGTGCATAAATGCCCTCCAGGGTGTGTGTGTTATTGGGGGAAGTAACATCCCTCCAGGGATGTAGAAACACTATGCTCGGGGAGTCGGGCTTCACAACACACTTGGGTAGGCATTATTTCCCCAATAACACACACCTTGCTGGGTATTATTGCTTGCATATCCTACACATCCATTTTATCTGACTTGATTCAATTTTGGGGATGGAACTTAATTTTTCTTTTGTAAGAATGTAATGAAAATTGAGGAAAACAGCAAGATTAAAATTATAACTGATTTTTTTCATATGCTTTCTTATTTTTAGAAAACTGCAGTGTATGCATAAAATTTCTTCATTTGACTAGGTTATTTTCACTAAGCTATAGTCATATTTTCAGGGGATATCTAAAATGTTATTCATGTTAATGTGCTGGCTAAGGGAAATTTGGCCAGGCACTAGAGAAATTCCCTAGTCATTTCTTCTAGTTCAAAAGTTGCTGGGAAAGAGAGATGAACATGGTGGAGGATGGAGTTCCAGATGTGTGCAGGCAGATGGCTGAAACCAGATAGGATATAACTGCAAATCAAATATCGGGAAGTACATTGGAGGGTACAGAATTGTTACATATATTAGCAGAGAGTGTGAGTCAAATGAAGGCAATGAGCTGCTCTGGAGTAAGGGAGTGGAGAAATGCTGCCTGGAAATAGAGGAAGACAAAATAATGGCTGAGTAAGTGTAATGTATTTTGGTGGACAGCCCATATGTGGATATACAAAGCTGTAGTGAGTTAGGCCTTCTGCCATTGCTCTGCTGTGAGACTGGAAGAGATAAGTGCTTATTTTCAACTGTTTTCTGCACTTCTGTTTTAAACATTTGCTGCATATTTGTTTAAACCGTGCAACTGTTTTTTAGAATTAGTGAATTCATTCCTTACCTCTGTTCTGTTCTTTGTCTCTTTTTTGTTTCTGTGTTCTGCTCTTTTTACTTGTTGCTGCACTTGAAAAACACTAGTAAAGAGCTGAGTATCTATTACTGTTTGTCACCTTTGGAGCTTGTAGTGAAATCTTTTGTCTAGAGAGGCCTAACTGTTTCTTCGTGGGAGGGGAATTCAGGCTGGTCTGATCTGGCTACAGATATTACTGCAAGGCTGTGCTTTTTTTTTTTTTTTTTTTTGATTGGATGATTTGTCTGGTTTCTGTATCTCTGCCTTAAATAGCCAGTATTTAAACCAGTTTGTACTTGTTTACTCAAAGCTGCAGCAGTGAGTTAGACCTTCTGCCATTCCTCTTCTGTGAGACTAGAAAAGATAAGTGCTTATTTTCAACTGTTTTCTGCACTTCTGATTAAAACATTTGCTGCATATCTGTTTAAACTGTGCAACTGTTTTTTTTAGATTTAGTGAATTCATACATATTTGATATTGGACACTCCCCCCAGTCCCATTACATCAGCTCATTCTAATGTGTACAGTGAGATAAGTTGTGAAGTTCCACCCCTTTAGCTTTTCAACCTTGAATTATCTTCTAACTCTTCACTTTCTACTAAAAAAAATTGTGCCTCTTCCTACTTCATTTTGCTGCTTGTGCTTAGGAGTTCAACTACATTTAGTTTGCCACATTTATTACTGCTTGTCGATAGCCTTATTAAGTTGATAACAGTATTTTACTGAATTGCTGTTTTATTTGAGCTGTTTTTTTACTGCTGTGATAGCTAATTTATCACATTTGCACTGTTTTAAAGCAATTTACTGATTAACTATATTTCATTGCTATTTACTGCAATTAATTACTGTTTAACTGCATTTTACTGCATTTCCTTACTGTTTAACTGTATTTTTCATATTGTGAGTTCTGTTCTTTTGTCTGTAAGTAGTTAATCTGTGCTTCTTTGTGGGGTTAACTGTGTTCTTAACCTTAAATTGAGTAGCATAGACTAGATACAGGTTTGCTGCATCCAGAGCTGCAACTGATCAGTTGTAACCCTTTTTGAGGTATTCCAGCTACAAATTTTCCCTTAGTAGCACTTGTGTGATCACCTAGTAGTACTACTCTTAGACCTTCCACCCTTTACCCTCTTAGCTCTCTCTGGCCTCTCTCCCTCAGTTTCTGACTAATATGAATGGACAATTTCCTAAGTTTTCTCCTGCCAGTCTGGTTGATATGGACATCCAGAGACAGTATAGCAACTGCCTCATGTACACTGACAATCTTCTACTACTACCACCTAGGAACGCAATTTGTGAGAGATGCAATTACTTCAAGAACCTAGAGTCATTGTTCTCTCCCCCACAAGCCAATATATCTGGTACTGAGAAGCTTGTCAACACAAACACCAAACTTCAAACACCACCCACACCTACACAACACACCCCCACATATGCAGAGTGGAGGTCCTCAACAAAAACATACCCAAACAAAAGAGACCTCCAAGGCAAAAATACATGCAAACTCCACTCCCCACCACATCACATACCACACATAGTCCACACATGTGTCTCACAGCCAATAAGACCTAAACATAAACCCAACATATTAGTCATAGGAGACTCAATTGTGAGACACACATGTGTGTTCCTACCAGGCTGGATAAGGAGAATGTCACTGTTAGTTGTTTGTCAGGTGCCAGAATCTGCCATATCACCCATGACTCAAGTCTCTCAAGAGGTACTGTTATGACTCTGTCATAGTCTATGTTGGTGTGAATGACTTGAGATGTACCTCCTTGGACTATATGAAGACAGGCATGATCAAACTCGCTGAATATGTGTCCCAGATAGGTATGCCTTAAGCAGCATTCTACTATTACCCAGAATGATGCCTCAATACAAACAGAAAATTATTGACTTTAACAATTGGCTTAGTTTCTGGTGTCAGTCCAAGTGGATCCAGTACCTGACATCCTGGGATGACATGATTGACAAATCACATTGCTTTGTCAGAGCTGGCCTGCATCTGTCTCCCTTAGGTTTCAGGCTCCTGGCAAAGACTCTTGCCTTCTCCATAGTGCCTTTTTTAGGCAATGTCATGAGATCAAAACTACCAACATGAAAATGTCATCAAAACGTAAATTAAAGGTCATACTGCTAAACACTAGGAGTTTAAACATGAAACTCCACTCATTGTAAACATTCTTAACCCTGGAAGATGCTGACATTTGTGCAGTCACAGATAACTGGTTCAAAGCTGTGGACAGCACCCCAGCCATACCAGGTTACTCATCCTATCATACATTCAGACCCCAAACCGTGGGCAGCAAAGCAAAAGGAGGTGGAGTTGCAATATATATATATATATATATATATATATATATATATATATATATATAAAAGACATACACACCTCCAGGCTGGTCAAACAGTATGGTGCACAGGAGACACTCCAGGTGCAGTTAACAATTGACAAGACCCCTATTCAAATCATAGGTAGCTATAGGCCCCCAACTTTGACTCAAGATGCACACTCCACCTATCTGGACCTCTTCAAATCTATCAAGATTCAACCCTTTACCCTGATCCTGGTCAACTTTAACTATGCAGCTATAGATTGGAAGAAATACTCATGCCAAAATACAAATGCCCAGAGATTCCTTGATTTCGTCAATTTAACCAACATGTGTAACCACTGCAGCATCCCTACAATGTCATCATTCCTGGTAAGATCCGACCACAAAGCGGTCACATTCAGAGTCAACACCCCCCCCCCCCACCAGCTAGGTTCAAACAAAAAAACTTCTCCAAAGCTGATTACAACCTCCTGAGGGAAGGTATAAACAGCTTCACAACCCCCTCCCCCTCCATAGGAACTGGCACATATGTCCAAACCTACACGAGCATTTATATAGCTGCATGGAATCATGATACCCGACAGGATGAAATCATCCTCCTCAAGGAAGAGTTAACCTGTCTGGTGGACATCTACAATAAATAAACTGTATAATAAAAGGAAAAAAATTGCTGTCCAAGACCAAGAAGGAGCAGGTGCCTAATTGGAAGAAATCTCCCCTTAGCCTGTACAAGCAAATAAGAGCACTACTGAAATCCTCCAAAGCAAACTTCGAGTCCAAATAGGCCACATCTACTAAAGACAATCATAAGGCCTTCTTCACATATGTCTGTACTCTCAAAGGAAGCACCCAGATCTGCTCAGAACTACTGGTCAAATACACCACATACACAAATGCCATAGATATAGCCAACCTGCTGGCAGATGGGCTCAGTGAAAACTTCACCCCTCTGTCCCCCCATCAGTAAATCAGAACATCCCCAGCACCTGCCCCCCTCCCGTTATCTCTAGGGAGCAAGTTATCACTACCCTCTCAAAGACAAAAAATACAACCTCCATGGGATCTGATAACATACCAGGTTGCATCCTACATGAACTCAGGCAGGAACTTGCAGCACCATTAGGCACCCTATTCAACCAAAGCCTAGTACTAGCTTCATCCCAGCCAAGTGGAGTACAGCCACTGTCATCCCTTTGCACAAAGGTGGAGCATCCACTGATCCAGGAAATTATAGACCCATCAACCTAACTAGCCTGATCTGCAAGGCCATGAAGCAGGTTATCATGGACCTCATTAGCAAGGACGTTGGCAGCCTGCAAACACTCGATCCCACACAGTTTGGTTTCAACAAAGGATGGTCATGCCTGTTAAATTTGGTCGACGACTTTGAGGCAGTCACCAAAGCTATGTATGAGGGAAAGATGGTGCAGACTGCCTACGTTTATCTGGCCAAAGCCTTTGCTACTATTCCCCACTGAGGTATAATAGATAAACTCTCACAACTAGGCATCAATCCATATGTTACCAGATGGGTAGCAAACTGGCTCACTGATAGAACCCACCTAGTCAAAACAGGGGAAGATACCTCAAGCAGTAGACCCTTAACGAGTGATGTACCCAAGGGATTGGACTTGGGGCCTCTGTTGTTTAGGATATACTTTTGTGAGGTGCAGGCTAAAACCAGTTGGCTATGGCTGACCAGGTTTGCAGATGACTGCAAGCAGGGTACTATCATCAATTCCCCTAGTGATGTGGACATGTGAAAACAAAAATAGAGTAATCTGAGATTGTTTAATCAATCTCTATAAGGGCATAGTATTGATTACTTTATTTTTATTTTACTTAGATCGTTTGTCTGTGTACTTAATAAAGGATTTTTGACTGGAAACAGACTGCCTGCCTTGCTTGGATTACTTTTGAATACTTCTTAATTCTGTACACTTCTATATTTTTATTATCTTTTTTTGACTTAAGATGAGTTTACGTTTGCTACTTCTACTACTATTGTCTGATCTGATTAATATACAGTGATTAACTAGAGATATGTGGACTGAAAATCTTCCACACAGAGACGTTTCTTACACTGTTCTGATAAATAAATAACCCTTTAGCCTTCAGCCTAGCCAGAGGTGTAGGGGGATAAAGCTCTGACTACAACCCCTAGTGACCTACATTCAATTAGTCGCTCAGTAGCTTAATGGTGCAGGTTGGCAACATGGGTGTGCCCATCCTCGTTGTGAGGGGCCCAAGCTGGTCTTGCCACTGCTTTCTGATACAATCTCTAGTTGTGGGTTGGGATGGAGTTGACTGGTAAGGGCTAATGCAGGGACAATGTAGGCATGGCCATCTGAGCTGATGGCCACATTCAGGGAGTAAATCATGAGTTATTAGAAGGGCATAGGCAGTTCCTCTTGTCCTGTAGGTGCCTATGCCACCATCCTGGAGGAAGAGTTCAAAATAGTCCTATTGCTGGGGTGCCAGTTAGAGCAACACACACCCCAATAATCTACTTGAATGAAGGCTCCTCTAGACAAATCTCATCCTGGGGATACAATGGAATATTCCTCACCCCTTGAGAATAACTGGGTTTGAGTCTAACATAGAAGATGCTTTATTGTCAGCATGGCAGAGAGGGAAAAATTATCTCAAAAAAGTAAATTTTCTTTGGAATGAGTGTCTCATTATTTCAAAGGCCTTCAAAGTAAAAAGAAATTGACTGCAATTTCAAGCATCTGAAATCAGGCAAGAGGACTTTAAAGTTATTTTTAGGAAAGATGTAATGCAGTACATGTTGTAAAGCAAGTGTTGGGGGAAAACAAATATAGAGTGGGGTTGAAAAGTGTACCTGTTATTGGAATGTGGTGACAGAAAAATGCTCCATTTTGTAAGTGTTTTGATTATAAAAGAGTGAATAATTTGCTGTACTGTGAATAAGTCATATTGACTTATTATTGTGAGGATTTCAAACATTTGAAAAGTGAATGTGATAAAATACAATGCTTACATTGTGGGGGAGGGGACTGGTGTAGTATAGTGGTAGAACTCCTGACTCTCAAATGCAAGTCTGTGAGTTTGAGACCAGCAAATCCAAACTATTCTTTCAATATGTAGGATGAGCAGTATTAAGTGCTTGAAATGATACTGCATAAAAGTGTATTAGGCTAGGCATCTTATGGTTCCAATGACCACTTACCTAGTATGTTCCTATGTAAAACAATATAAAATACTTTGTACGAAATGCAATACAGAGGAATATTTTTAGTTTGGCAGTAGAAAAGCAAGTGAAGCACTGGAACAAGAGGTGAAACAAGAAAAGGTACAAGGACTGAATGTAAAAATGTTTAATGATGCAGTGAGTGTATGTGCTCAGATAGAAATATCAGAAGATAATAATATTCTCAGGAACAGGCTTGGACCAGTAGATGGGAAATTGAAAAGTTACACCTGGTTTGGCACCTATGCCTGTAATGGACAGGAGAAGCCTGTGAATGCTTGATGTGTACAAATCTGAATCCTAACCATAACACTCCTTGGGGTATTAACACGTCAACAATATATTAATAAATTTGGGGCATGCTTGGCTATGCTTAAAATGTCGTTTGGTCCAATAGCCTAGAAAGTCCTTATAAACATATGAAAATGGTGGGACCATAGCAAAAGTAATGGCACTAAATATTGTACATATAGAAACAAGAAATAGTTATGTTGTGCTTAATGTTGAAAACAGAAGAAGAGGAAAGTCACGAACACATAAAGGATAAAGAGAGAAATCTGCCCATTAGAGACAGTGTAATAACAAGGAAATATAATTAAAATGGGGCTAACATGAAACAAAATGAAAACAATAAAGAAGGAAAGGTTAATATTCTGGCAGTAAATGTGAATTACATAAATGGATTTGAGAAGAATGGTGGTTCTGAACTGGTGCAGACAGTAAAAGCATTTGTAATAATGTATGCTTTGTGCAAAGACGTGTGAGCATGATACAGAGATCTAAAGTATTATGGGGAATACAGCAAAATGATCTTTAGTATCTTATGAATGTTCAAGGGTAGCAATTGTGTTAGAAAGTAAAGATATTGAAGGATTTCCTGTCTCAGCAGGAAAGGTAAGAAGATTATTAATATCTGAAATAAGAAAACAAGTGAAACCTTTTTTGTCTTACAGTACTTTATGCCCTACAAATTGCAGATAAGATGCAATTGTTTGAATAATTGAAACCTTTTTAGATAACAGAAATAGTAATTTCCAGAGGGAACTGTACTTGCAATTTAAAACTGAAAGAAAAGCATTACAGGACATGAAGGTTAAGAAGAAAATAATGAATTATCTGAATTTTGGAAAATTTATTTTTTATTGAATTTTTCCGCAAATACAAAATAAAAATATGAGTACAAAATAATGTAGGCAAAACAGCATGAATTACATAGATGAGTAAAGGTAACCACACTTTCCAGAGAAAAAACATTTAAGCATTTACAAGAAACCTTGAGACTAGTAATTGACATGGTTACAACATATCTAGGGGTTACAGTAGAGTAGAGTTATGGTAAAACATTTGAGTATTAGGTTAGTATATGCAGGGTACCTTTAATTTCCCAGAATGGAAGAAAAAGAAAGAGAAACATAAAGAATAAAAAAAAAACTTAAAAGCTTATAAAAACTAATCACATATTTACAGTATGTACAATGTTGAAAGCCATCCTTTTGTTGATCTCCCAGAAGTGTGTTTTATATGTCAGTGATACAACTATTTATGATCAGAAACATAGACGTTTTTGTCAGAAAAATATTCATTTTTATATATGTCTAATGCTTATTAGAAGTTAAAAGGGTTAACAGGTTTTCATTCTATTTTATGTACAAGCTTAATTCTGTATGAAATTATAAGATGAATTTTCAAACCACAGTATGCTTTCTGAAACTGCAAGATGCACCCTGACCTAGTATTTGCTAGCACAGCAAAATTCATGTTTATGCCTTTTGGAAATGTACTGAGAAGCAGGTGATTATCTGCTAGGTCAGGAAAATGTATGAATACGTCTATGAATAGAACAATACTGTTTTCTTTAACATGATTAAATATAAACAATCAGCTCTGTTCGTTTCATGAGAACATGCACAGCTGCGGAAAAGAAGAGATACATGAAACAAACGACTGCTTGAAGAATATGTACTTGCTTTGTGCTGGAATTAGCTATAGTACCTTGAATGGTAACATAACATAGTGGGAAACTGTATCTAACCGGTGGTCACCAAGGCCACATTGTTTTTCTTAAGAAGTTTTTCATAAAATTGATAATGCAAGCAGAAAATTATGGATAAACAGCTGCTAGGTAATGATGATGTTAAAACTTGTGATCTGTTACGTTAGCTTGGTAGGCAATGTCTTATTAGAAAATGTATAAAATTGCCTATACTTCCTGATTCTGGTTAGACAAACTCTGTATTAGCACGTTTTGTCTCCTTGCTGCAAGATTAAAGTGCCTTAACCTGAACCTACCATGTATTGATCATTTTTAAAAGTTATTTTTCCTATGACAGTTTTTATTTTATATCAGCCAGCTACTTGACATTTAACTTTATGTATTTTGTAAGCTTATCAAAATTGTCTCTAGGTGAGAATTCCAGTATGTTTGAAAGTAAATTCTTTTGTTAATACTTTTAGTATATAATTTGTGGGAGGTGATATATTTAACTGCCATGTCTTTAAAGTTCTTCCATGAGATTTTTTTTATTATTAACCCAATTCTTGGAAATATAAAATTTAAGTAGTGTGCATACTGTAACTAAGATATGCTTGTGCATTCCATTGATTGAACTAGAAATTATATGCAGAATCATGGTTTCCCAAGAGAGAGTGTTTTTTGCATATCCAACTTTCTCTAGTTGCATTCTCAAAGAACACCAGAGCTTGGAGATTTTCTCACAGCTCCAGATGATGTGGAGAATATCTACATCTTCCCTAGAGAAGAAGGGGCACAGTGAGTTTTTTTTGTAACCTAATTCTTTGAGAACAGTTGGGGTATAATATGCATTGTTGTTAATCATCAGTTTTGTGTATATGAGGTTTTTGAAAGGTGTAAATTTTAAGGTATTGTTTATGGCTTCTTATTTTTGCGTTATTGTGATATTATTATTTAAGTTTTCCCAGTATCTTGGGTAGAGTAGTGCGGACTTGTGTTTTAACTCATTTACTAATTTATAGGAATATGAAATAATTTTTTCTTTAGCTGTTAGAGCTTTGATTATGTTTTGGGTATTCTCTGTACTTTGTATTTCTATTTTGTGGTTTGAATATTTTAGGTTTATTATTGATATCATGTGTTGAAAAATGTAATCATAGCAAGCTGGCGTCCTGAATTTTTCTTTTAGCTTATCAAGTGTATCTTCCTTGTTCTGTAAGATATCCCATACCATTAATTCTTTAATTACTGGGAATGGTTTGAGATCAACCATTTTGTTATTTAACTTAATATTCGGGTTCATATGTATAGGTTATAGCAGTACTAATGAATTCTGCAGATTGATGGATAGAAATAGAGATTGGAATGCAGTAATACCATTTTTGATTATTGGGTGTAGTTTGTAAAAAGTTTTTTGTTTGGGTTGGAGGAAAGGAATATGTAACCTAATTCCTTTGGGATTTATGCTTTTACTGTATTTGTGTTTCTTCCTACTTTATTTTGCTTTTGCGTCATCTTAAAAGTACTCAATTGTATTTATTACTGTTTGGTGTAACTCATTCTAAGCCTTTTAGTTTAAGCACTTGGGCTTCAGACCAGCTGTTTTACATTAAGAAGGTTTGTGGCCTGCACTGTGGTGGCAGGACAGGTAGCTTACATCCTTCTAAGTTGGGAACTGCTGATTGAGGGCTCCGTGTCTGTTATTCTAAAAGTGTATTAATTCTGGTTTAAGCACTTGGGCTTCAGGCCAGTTATTTTACATTAAGAGGGTTCGTGGTCTGCACTCTTGTGGGAGGAGAGGCTGGACTCTGTCTTTTTGAGCTGGGAATTTTTGGTTAAAGGCTTATAGTGCCTGCATATTTGAACTGCTTCTTACTGAAACTGGTACACCTTGTTTGCTGTAGCATAGACTAGATCCAGGCCTGCTGAATCTAGCTTTGCTTGTATAACTTGAGCACTAATCCAGGCATTCTTTAAAGCATTCAATTGTATTTATTACTGCTTGGTAGTAACTTGATTAAAGTGTAGCTATCATTCTAAGTCTTTTGGATTAAGCACTTGGGCTTCAGACCAATTGTTTTACATTAGGAAGGTTTGTGGCCTGCACTGTGGTGGCAGGACAGGAAGCTTACATCCTTCTAAGTTGGGAACTGCTGATTGAGGGCTCAGTGTCTGTTATTCTAAAAGTGTATTAGTTCTGGTTTAAGCACTTGGGCTTCAGGCCAGTTATTTTACATTAAGAAGGTCCGTGGTCTGCACTCCTGTGGGAGGAGAGGCTGGACTCTGCCCTTCTGAGCTGGAAATTTCTGGTTAAAGGCTTATAGTGCCTGCATATTTGAACTGTTTCTTACTGAAATTGGTACACCTCGTTTGCTGCAGCATAGACTAGATCCAGGCCTGCTGAATCTAGCTTTGTTTGTATGCTTGTTGTTTGTTTGCTTGTTATTTCCCTGAAATGCTAATTCCACCTAAAACGTGGCTTTTCAGTGCTTATGTGGATCCCTAGTGATATCTGCATTGCTTACTGTACTTATTTCCTTGTTTCACTTGAATGAAAGTTACTGTTTGTCATTTTTGCATTTAAGTTACCTGTAGCACATTGCATTTAAGTTACCTGGCACTTGCTCACTAAAGCAATTATATAAGTCAGCACTAAAAAATTAAAAGCACTACACCCTCACAAACTCCCCTTGAGTACCTTGTTCCCCATTGGCCCTTTTTTCAATTATAAAGGAATTCCCAATACTATTCTAGCATGTCCAAAGGTCAGTTGTCAATCTCCTCTCCAGTCCAGCTGGTGAATCTGGGAATCTTGAGGCAATGTTACAACTGCCTCATGTACACAGACAACCCTCTCCTCCTCCCAACAAATTCCATCACATGTGAGAGATGCAACCATATAGCCAAACTGGAGGCTAAGCTCTCTCAGCTCAGTACTGGCGTAACCAGTCAGGAGGAAAAGGAAACCACACTCACTACAATTCCAGTCTCACATAGACTTACCACGACAGCAAACCAAACACATAAACACACAAAAGCATACTCGGAGGCTCTAAATAAAAATCTGCCTAAGCAGCAGAGACCTCCAAAGCAGACACCCAAGCAACCGCTACCCCAAAACAAAACACATGCAACACATAGCTCACAAAGCCAGTGTGCCGAACAGTCACAGCCCTTAAGGCTAAACAACACACCTGATACACTTGTAATAGGTGACTCTATCCTCAGGCACACTGACGTCCCGCTCACCAGGCTGAACAAGGAGAAGGTCATGGTGAGCTGCCTGTCGGGCGCTAGGATCCACCACATAACACAAGCACTCAGGTCACTCCAAGGCAAGTACAAATATGACTCAGTCATTGTCCATGCTGGTGTGAATGACCTGAGACGTACCTCCCTGGACTACATGAAAAGAGACATAGAGGAGCTCTCTGAGCATGTAGCCCAGGCCGGTATGACCCTGACCTTGAGTAGCATCTTACCCTCACCAAGAATGATGCAACAATATGAAGACAAGATGATCAATTTCAACAATTGGCTTAAGTATTGGTGTCATTCAAAGGGGATCCAATGCCTGTCAGCCTGGGATGATATGCTCGACAAGCCACGATGCTTCTCTAGGGACGGCTTGCACCTATCACCCCTGGGCTTTCGGATATTGGCAAAGGCTCTTGCTACCCACATAGTGCCTTTTTTAGGCAAGGCTCAAAAGACAAACCCACCTCCATAGGTATCACAAGGGATAAGAAACTAAAAGTAGTGCTACTCAACGCCAGAAGTCTAAACCTCAAGATGCATGCACTCGAAACTCTCCTTAGCATGTAGAACATCGATATCTATGCAGTAACAGAAACCTGGATCAAGGCTCCCGAGAGCACCCCAGCACTACCAGGTTATACCTCATACCATGCTTTTCGGCCCCAAAACTTGGACCGAACCACAAAAGGAGGGGGAGTATCAATATTCGTCAAAGATACCCACACCTCCAGGTTGGTGGCACAGCACGAAGCATCACAGACTATCCATGTGCAACTAACAGTGGGCAAAACTGCCTTCCAGTTTATAGCCTGCTACAGACCACCCTCCCAAACCCAGGAACTCCACTCGGCCTTCCTGAGAACACTGGAAAATATGAAGATCTCTCCAAACACCATTATATTGGGTGACTTCAACTACCCAAACATAGACTGGGAGCATTACTCTAGCTCCAACACCCTAGCCCAAATGTTCCTAGAATTTATAAACTCAAATGCTATGGAACAACTTGTTACCACTCCCACAAGAGGGGAAAACATACTGGACCTGATCATCACTAACATGGGGACTCTATGCTCCAGACCAGAAGTGTATCCCTCACTGGTAAGATCAGACCATAAACTAATCTCACTGGATATTCACATCCCGACCCCACCCCTGCCCAGAAAACCACAGTGAAAAACTTCTCTAAAGCAAATTTCACACTCCTCAAAACCGAGGTGGAATCCTTCAAAGCCCCCGGGCCTGTGGAAAATACGGCCAAGACCACAGAATCCTTTATAAACACATTCTATGAACACCTTCAGGAATGCATGGATCATGCAATCCCAAATAAAACCAAGACCCAATCCTCCAAAGGCAGACGTCCTGTCTGGTGGACCCCAGCCATAAACAAACTATACAATAGAGGGAGGAAGCTACTACATGATAGAGCAAAATCCCAAAAAGGGAAGGCATCTCTGATCAGTATTAGCAAAAAACTACGGGCACTCATAAAATCGTCTAAGGCCAGCTTCGAGAGAAAAATTGCACAGGACACTAAGGATAATCACAAGGCTTTCTTTAGTTATGTTAGGAACCTGGGTGGGAATTCCCAGATATGCTCAAAATTAGTCTAAAATGACAGAAAATACACCGAACCCACAGACATTGCCAACATCCTAGCTGACAGGTTCAGTGCAAACTCCCCTCTCCACCAAAAGGGCAAATATCTATCCCAGCAGAGTGCTGCCCCCCTGACATCTCAGATGCTCAGGTAAGAGATGCCCTCTCCAAAGCAAAAAACACAGCATCAATGGGACCAGACGGTGTCCCGGGCTGTGTCCTACATGAACTCCAAGAAGAGCTAAACCCAAACATAAAACTACTGTTCAATCTCAGCCTTACTACAGGATATGTACCCAAAGAGTGGCATACAGCAACAGTGGTCCCTCTCCACAAAGGTGGTGCCTCAACGGATCCTGGAAACTATCGCCCCATAAGCCTGACTAGCTTGGTCTGCAAAGCTATGGAAAGGATCATCATGGACCTTATAAATAAAGATATTGGGGACCTACAGACACTGGATCCTACCCAGTTCCTCTTTGTTAAGGGCAGATCCTGCCTCTTAAACCTGGTCGATTTCTTTGAAACAGTCACCAAGGCCATTGACGAGGGGAAGGTGGTCCACACAGCCTACCTGGACCTCGCAAAAGCCTTCGATACAATACCCCACTTGGGCATTATAGATAAGCTCACCAGCTTAGATATAAACCCCTGTGTCACTAGATGGGTTGCAAACTGGCTCAAGGACAGAACCCACATGGTTAGAATTGCTGGAGCCTTGTCAGACTCCAAACCAGTTACAAGTGGCGTCCCACAAGGCTCAGTCCTGGGACCTCTCTTGTTCGGTATATATTTCTCAGAGGTACAGGCCAACATGGAAGGACTGTGGCTGACTATGTTTGCAGATGACTGCAAACTGGGCGCCATAATCGACTCTCCAGCCAACACAAGCATCCTCCAAAAGGGCCTCATAGAAACAGACAACTGGTGCCAGAGCCATGGCCTCAAGCTAAACACCAAAAAGTGTATAGTCATCCCCTTTGGCAAAAACAAAGTGCCCACAAATTACCACATAAGTGGTAATCCATTAAGTACGGAAGAAGTAATTAAGGACTTAGAGACCCAAGTTGATAGCAATCTCTCATTTGACAACCACGTGGCCAAAGTGGTTAGAAAAACATTTTATATAGCCCACTTAATCATGAAGGGATTCACATCTAGATCAGGGGAGGTCATCGTGCCTCTTTACTTATCCCTCATCAGGCCCATAATTGAGTACAATGCCCCTTTTGGGATGTACCTTACCAGACACCTGCAGCAATTGGAAAGACCCCAAAAGTACCTCACCAAGAGGATCAAAGGGCTCAAACAGATGCCATATGCTGCCCGGTTAAAGAAACTCCAGCTCTACTCAGTGGCATACCGCCTGCTCAGAAGCGATCTGTGCCTGACGTATAAAGCCATGTCCAACCCAGAATTAATGGACATGCTGCACCTCAGAAAATCCAAATCCCATCGAGCTACGCGCTTGAGAGACTTGAACCTCAGCACTGAAATAAATAGGACATGCTGGAGGGACAGATTCATAACCCAGAGGCTCCCTTCACTCTGGAATAAAATCCCAGTCCAGGTTAGGCAGAGTCCCTCAGTGACTCTCTTCAAGAGGAATCTTGATGAGTGGATGGGGGATCATAGGTTTACCCTGGGTATCACTTCTGTGTCACTGTTAGACAGAGGCACAGTATACTAACCTCGAAAAAGGGCATAGCAAAATTAATTTAAAATGGGTGGCGAAAGCCAAACACACTCTGGCTAGGCTTATAAATGCCCTAGGGCAGATAGCCTAGTATGAACCTATGAATCTATGAACCTATGTTTATGGAATTTAGTATAGTTGCCCATATTTTAACCCATATTGGGTACCAAGTCTTTTTTGAACTATCATACTCCGCAATTTGGATCAACCTGTTTGCTTTTATAATAAGGTAATATAGGCTAAAATCAGGTAGCCCCAGCCCACCTTTTAATTTTGGTATTGTAAGATTTTTGTAGCTTATTCTTGTTGTTTTAGGGTGCCATAAGAATTTGGAGAGGGCCTTTTCCATTGCTGTAAGTAGTTTTTTTTTGGTAATTTGAGATTAACAGAGTTTAATTGAATTAGTATTTTGGGAAAAATATTCATTTTAATAATGGCAGACTTAGACAGAAGAGATAAATTTAAGTTTTCCCATCTTACGATGTCTTGCCTAATTTTGTCCCATGTTTTAAGGAAATTTGAACTCTGCATTTCTTTGTTGGTGTGACAAACGTTTATGCCTAGGTATTTAGTTTGTATGTTAAGGGTATATCAACTGAAGGGAAGTATGCTGCATTATGATTTATGGGGTTTAGAGGGAATATGGAGGATTTCTTGGGGTTCATATTGTAGTTTGCTACTGTAGAAAATTGTTTAATCGCGGAAAGTATTTTTGGTAAGTCTGTATTTGGGACTTCGAAGTACAGATTTGGGTCATCAGCAAAAGCTGAGTATTTTACTATTGTGTTATAGACCTTTGGGAAATGGTGGTAAGTGTTTTGGGAGATGTGGAGTAGTAGCAGTTCTAAATATATATTGAAAAGGAATGGAGATATGGGCAACCTTGGCGAGTTCCGTTTGTGATTTTAATAGGTTTAGAATACCTCTTGTTAATGCTTAGCGTAGTTGTGGCATTGTTGTAAATCATCTTGATGGCAGTTATAAATGATGTGGGGAAGATGAAGTGTGACATTGTTAAGAAAAGGAGATCTTGGTCCACATTATCAAATGTTTTTGAGGCGTGTATTGTAAATGTGTATCTTGGATGATTGTCTTTAGTTAAGAGAGAAATTAGGGTGTCTAACATACAGGTATTATCGCTTAGTTGTCTTTTTTTCATAAAGCCCAATTGTTCTGGGGAAATAATTTTGTCCAAGGTTTTTTTGTAATCTGTTAGCTAACAGTGAAGACAAGTTATTTTTATGTCAAGATTTATAAGGGCAATGCGTCTGTAATTCGTAGGATTTAGTTTGTCTGAATTAGGTTTTGGTATTAAAATTGTCTTTGAATTATTTAAGTATTTGTCTGTAAAGCCATATTCTATAATAAAGTTATAGAGTCTTAACAGTATTGGAGCTAGTATGTGGCTAAGTTTTTTTGTAGAACATAGCTGTAAATCCCAGTTACAGTTTGTTAGTTTTGAATTATTTTAATAATACAACTAACTTCCTTCAGTTTACAGCTTTGTATCATCGCGACACTATCGCATATTTAGATATATGTTTAAATAAAAACTATGCTCTGAACACATTAACAGCAAAAATTTTTAGGAAAAACACATATTCTAATACGCTACTCCACTACACAAGTAGCCACCCTTTCCACCAGAAAAAATCTGTCATCAAGGGTCAATTGGTACGAGCCTCTAGAATGGTTAGTTTGGACGATGACTTTGTGGATGAGTGTCAAACCATTAAGAATATGTTTTCTCATAGAGGGTATCCAGAGTCCCTTTTGGATACACTTATTCAAGAGGTTGTGGATAAGAGACAGAACAAGATCTATGTACCACTATTAAGTGTAAAATCTATGTTAATAACTACAATAGAAAGTGACCCAATAGAGGTGCCAGATATTCCGAATGTTACAGTGGGGGTTCCTAACAGGGCTAGACAAGTAGATATGAATGTCTCAGTAAAATTTATAACCACCTATAGTGTATACAGCAAACATTGTCTGTTTATATTGAGGAAGAACTGGGATTTATTTAAAACCTTTCCAGATATCTATCAGAAATTGGGTGAAGGCCCAACAGTAATATATAGGAAAGGGAAGAATCTCAAATCAATGCTAGAAGGGGGTTATACAATACAGGTTAGGAACCCGGGGATGAGTAAATGTTTGAATTGTAATTATTGTAAGTGTATGGACGAAATCAACAACTTTCAAATAAATGGAACAACATACAAATTAAAAGGAAGATATAACTGCAACTCAACGTTTGTAACATACTTAGCAAGATGTACATCCTGTCCATGCTTTTACATTGGTAAAACAGAAAGGAGGTTACGAGAAAGGGTGTACGAGCATTTATATGCTATTAAAAAGTTTAAGCTGGAAAATGCACTTGCTAAACATGTAGACAGTAATAGAAACCATAGCTTTAAGTTTATGGTCATAGACCAAGTTAAGGTAAACCCTAGGGGTGGACCAAGAAGCCTTAAACTAGATGAGCTTGAGTTGTCCTGGCAAATTAGATTGAATTCATATAGCTTCCCAGGGCTTAATGATTCTTGTACGATTAGTAGCCTGTTAAAATTAGCTAGTCTAAAGAGATGAAAAATGTAAGACACACAGTCATGGGAGCAGCTTAACAATTGCAGAAGAGTGGTAGTACCACTTTTTATACTTATTTCCTGGATTAGCACTATGCGTTATTTCATTTACACTAATTGGGAATTTTAAGTATTATTGTGTCTCGAGTTTATAAATAGAAAATGATAAATGTTTTTAACTAATGGATGACTGGTGTTGCCCTTTTAAAACTTTCTGTATTAATTAAGTGAATTTGTATTTATATATCTATTTTTAATGGTGTTTAGTATTCTGAAGAAGTCAGCATTGGAGGCTGACGAAAAGCGCTTAAATAAATTTTACAATTGTTCATACTTGCTGTCTGCATTGATCTCCTACCTGTATTTCTTTTTTAATAGCTGTAAATCCGTCAGGGCCTGAGGATTTGTTGACCTTTAATTTTTTAATCGCAATTTTTATTTCACTGATTGACAAGGGACTGTTCAGTAAGTTATATTGTTCATCATGTTTTGGAAACTTTAAATTATTTAAGAACTTCTCTTGTAGATTAGACACGTGTGTATGCTTTTCAGGGTTATAAATCTTGTAAATATCCCAGAACAAGTTATTTATATCTTCATTGTTCTGTAGAATTCTACCTTTATAATGTATTTCTAGGATATTATGGAGAGTTTTTTTATGTTTATCATACTTGCAAGTACCTTAGAAGGGGGTTGTGCCCATTCAGAGTATTTATATTTGAGTTTCAGTTCATTTATAGTGTGTTTATGTAATTGTATAGAGTTCTTTTTGAATATGTTATAATTTCCTTTCTAGTTCTTGTGAGTGATGGGCTTGTAATTGTAATTCAATGCTTGTGTATTGTGATTCAAGCTGTCTAATCTTTTCTTGCTCTTGTTTTTTATACAGTGAAGCTTTCTGTATTAAAATACCCCTTCATACAGTTTTGGTGCCTGCCCACTGAATGTCTAATGGAATTTGGCTTTGTGATATATCTTGGTCCAACTGTTTTATAGTTTTACCTAACTCCTCAATTAACTCTTTATGGTTTAAAAGGTTGTTATTTAAGTACCAGTTGTAGGGGCCTCACTGTTTAGGAGACTGGAGATTTTTATTAAGAGTAATTGTGATTCTGGAGTGATCTGAGATTATTCTATTATTTATTACATATTTTTGACAAAACCTGGAGAGGTTCAAGAGGATCAGGAAATAGTCTATTCTTGACCATACTTTATGTAGAGGGGAATAAAAAGTATATTTGTTTATTGATCTGTCATGGTCCAAACCCAACCACTGGGGAAGCACAAGCCAGTGCATTTCTTTGTGCTGGTCCCAAGCCTAGATAAATGGGGAGGGTTGCGTCAGGAAGGGCATCCGGCATAAAATTTTGCCAAATCATACATGCAGACAAAAGTACACATATACATACCAGATCGGGCGAGGCCCGGGTTAACAACGACCGCCACCAGTACTGTTGGCCAACAGGGTGCTGGCGGAAATTGGGCTACTGTTAGCCGAAGGAGGAGAAGAGGCGGAAGGCATGGCCAAAAGCAGGTAAAGGCTAGGACTGTGATAGTGAGGGTCGGAAATTTGAATGTTGGCAGTATGACTGGTATAGGGAGAGAGCTAGCCGATATGATGGACCGAAGGAAGGTTGGTATATTGTGTGTGCACGAGACCTGATGGAAGGGGAGCAAGGCTAGGTGTATCGGAGGTGGGTTCAAATTGTTTTATCATGGTGTGGATGGGAGGAGAAATGGCGCAGGCATTATCCTGCAAGAACAGTATGGTAAGAGTGTTTTGGAGGTGAAAAGAGTGTTGGATAGAGTGATGTTTATGAAGCTGGAAATTGATGGTGTAATGATGAATGTTGTTAGTGCATATGCTCCACAAGTTGTGCATGCGATGGATGAGAAAGAAAAATTTTGGAGTGAGTTGGATGAAGTGGTGATAACTGTACCCAAGGGTGAGAGACTGGTGATTGGAGCAGATTTCAATGGGCATGTTGGTGAAGGGAACAGAGGGGATGAGGAAGTGATGGATAGGTGTGGTGTTAAGCAAAGGAATGCAGAAGGTCAGATGGTAGTGGATTTTGCGAAAAGGATGGACATGGCTGTGTTGAATACGTATTTTAACAAGAGGGAGGAGCATAGGGTGACATACAAGAGTGGAGGAAGATGCACACAGGTGGATTATATCTTATGTAGAAGGGCCAGTCTGAAGGAGATTGGAGGCTGTAAAGTGGTGGCAGGGGAAACTGTTGTTAGGCAGCATAGGATGGTGGTTTGTAGGATGACATTGGTGATCAAGAAGAGGAGGATGAGTGTGAGGGCAGCACCAAGGATCAAATGGTGGAAATTGAAAAATGGTAATTGTGAGGTGATGTTCAGGGAAGAGTTAAGACAGGCACTGGGTGGCACTGAAGAGTTACTGAATAGCTGGGTAACTACAGCAGAGCTAGTAAGAGAGATGGCTAGAAAGGTGCTTGGTGTGACATATGGAAAGAGGAAGGAGGACAAGGAGACCTGGCGGTGGAATGAAGAAGTACTGGAGAGTACACAGAGAAAGAGGTTGGCAAAGAAGAAGTGGGATTGTCAGAGAGATGAAGAAAGTAGACAAGAGTATAAGGAGATGAGGTGCATGGCAAAGAGAGAGGTGGCGAAGTCTAAGGATAAGGCGTATGATGAGTTGTATAAAAGGTTGAACACTAAGGTGGGAGAAAAGGACTTGTACCAATTGGCTAGACAGAGAGACCGAGCTAGTAAAGATGTGCAGCAGGTAAGGGTGATAAAGGATAATAAAGGAAACGTACTCACAAGTGAGGAGAGTGTGTTGAGCAGATGGAAAGAGTACTTTGATTGGCTGATGAATGAAAAGAATGAGAGGGAAAGAAGGTTGGATGATGTGCGGATAGTGAATCATGAAGTGCAGTGGATTAGCAAGGAGGAAGTAAGGATAGCTATGAAGAGGATGAAGAACGGAAAGGCTGTTGGTCCCGATGACATACCTGTGGAAGCATGGAGGTGTTTAGGTGAAATGGCAGTGGAGTTTTTAACTAGACTGTTTAATGAAATCTTGGAAAGTGAGAGAATGCCTGAGGAATGGAGAAAAAGTGTTTTGGTACTGATTTTTAAAAATAAGGGTGATGTGCAGAGCTGTAGTAACTACAAAGGGATTAAACTGATCAGTCACAGCATGAAGTTATGGGAAAGAGTAGTGGAAGCTAGGTTAAGAAGGGAGGTGATGATTAGTGATCAGCAATATGGTTTCATGCCAGGAACGAGCCCTACAGATGCGGTGTTTGCTTTGAGAGTGCTGATGGAGAAGTACAGAGAATGTCAGAAGGAGTTGCATTGTATCATTGTGGATTTAGAGAAAGCATATGACAGGGTGCCTAGAGAGGAGTTGTGGTATTGTATGAGGAAGTCAGGAGTGTCAGAGAAGTATGTAAGAGTTGTACAGGATATGTACAAGGGTAGTGTGACAGCGGTGAGGTCTGCGGTGGGAGTGATGGATGCGTTTAAGGTGAAGGTGGGATTACATCAAGGTTCAGCTCTGAGCCCTTTCTTATTTGTAATGGTGATGGACAGGTTGACAGACGAGATCAGACCAGAGTTCCCGTGGACTATGATGTTTGCAGATGACATTGTGATCTGTAGTGAGAGTAGGAAACAGGTGGAGGAGACCCTGGAGAGGTGGAGATATGCTCTAGAGAGAAGAGAAATGAAGGTCAGCAGGACTAAGACAGAATATATATGTGTGAATGAGAGGGAGGATAGAGGAATGGTGACAATGCAGGGAGTAGAGGTGGCGAAGGTGGATGAGTTTAAATACTTGGGATCAACAGTTCAGAGTAGTGGTGAGTGTGGAAGAGAGGTGAAGAAGAGAGTACAGGCAGGATGGAGTGGGTGGAGAAGATTGTCAGGAGTGATTTGTGACAGACGAGTACCAGTAAGAGTGAAAGGGAAGGTCTACAAGAGGGTGGTGAGACCAGTTATGTTATATGGGTTGGAGACAGTGGCATTGACAAAAAGGCAGGAGTCAGAGCTTGACGTGGCAGAGCTGAAGATGTTAAGATTTGCACTGGGTGTGACAAGAATGGACAGGATTAGGAATAAGTACATTAGAGGGTCAGCCCAGGTTGGGAGGTTTGGAGACAAAGCCAGAGAGGCGATTACGTTGGTTTGGACATATGCTGAGGAGGGATGCAGAGTATATTGGGAAAAAGATGCTAAGGATGAAGCTGCCAGGTAACAGGAAAAGAGGAAGGCCTAAGCTAAGGTTTATGGATGTGGTGAGAGAGGACATGCAGGTGGTTGGTGTGACAGAGAAAGATGCAGAGGACAGGACGAAATGGAAACAGGTGATCTGCTGTGGCGACCCCTGACGGGAGCAGCCAAAAGAAGAAGAAGATCTGTCATGGTCCAAATTTAGGTAGGGGTCGACAAGGTTGTAATTTTGTATAAGATCATTTGGAGCTGATGTGACTTGGGCTGGTTGTTCTGTTCTTATTAGAGCTGTCGGTAAGTGGGTCAGTTAGGCAGTTCCAATCCCACCTGTAATGATAGAGTGATTGGGAAAGTTTAAGAGCAGGTTATAGATTCTGTATAAAAAGAAATGCTGTTTGAACATGGGCCATATAAATTCAAGAAGAGAGTATTATGTTTTGTTTGTGGATGCATACTAGTGAAGAAACACCATCTTCCTTTCGTATCATAGTTGCTATTAGTTATGTTCTCTTGAAATGATTCTTTGATAATAATAGCTGTTCCTTTTGCAGCAGAGCTGTCCCCTGATGAAATAATTTGCTTGATCCATTTTCTTGAGCTAATTTTTAACCATTGTTCTTTGTTTAGGTGTGTTTCTTGTAAGAATATGATATTGGAGTTAGCTTGATAGATTAAGTGTAGGATTAGATTTAACTTTTTCCTATCACCTAACCCTTTGACATTTCAAGTATCAACTATATACATGCCTAGCTATATATCCTTTGTATACAGATAAAGCAGTGGCCTTAGGTTATTTTTATATTTGTAATGAAATAAGTAGTTGTTGTGATGAAAAAAATTATTTTTGGGTAGCATACATTTGAACTGAATGACTTCCAACCTTTTTACACCACCAGTGCATGCCCACCTATCTCCGTTCCTTTTTGCGGTATTATATTTTATATCTAGTGTGTTGTTTGTATATCATCTGGCAGAGCTGTTATAGTGCTGGTAAAGGGAGATATTAACAAGGAACTTTACCTCATTCCAAGTGATGCTAATCATGCCTGACACACAGTTGCTTGTTCCTTAATGAAGTGTGTGCTCTGAAAAAGCTGTTGGAACTATTTACAGATTATTACACAATAGTGTGTAAATAACTTTATAAATAAAAAGAAAAACATTTTTAAAGCCTACATTATGACTGCAATAATTACATTTTTAGGACTAGCTTCCAATTGAGGGTTGTTTGTACGAGAGTCATTTAAAAAGTTACAACCCCCTTTTATCTTTAACTAAAGAAGCTTGCTTGTGCACAATTAAACAAGGTTTATCTAATTAGGCTTAAATAGTGTAAAAATAATTTTGCATTAAACATTGAACCCCTTTTTGCAGTATAACAACATTCAGAAACAACTGAAGAGGAACAAAACATCTTTTGTGAATGTTTAACTACTTTTAAACCTGGTGATTAATCTGCACATTACCCCTAGTGCAATTCCGGCAGACCACCTAACCACATTGTAACTGCAGTGTAATACAACATGAAAACAATTTGATTAATGATTATGCTAGAGCTGTAAGTCTTCCTTACTAATACATCCACGTTATTGGATAACAGCATAGATACAAAGCATGCAGACATTTAGGGCCGGATTCACGAAGGCTTGCACGGAGTCTTAGAGTAGTGTAAGACTCCATGTAGCCTTTGTGATCCAGGAACAGCCCAAAGTCCGTGTAAGAGTTAGTCTAACACGGCTCTTACACGGAGTGGGCGTGGCTAAGCTAATCAGCCCACTTGCATCCGAATAGCATGCAAATGAGGCTGATCAGCGATCCAGGAAGCCCAGAACAGCCCGTGTAAGAGCCGTGTTAGCTGCAGAAATGTACTCAGTTGACAACTGAGTACGTTTCTGCAAACACGGCAATGGAGCCATGTCAGCTCCAAATAAAGGGTGCATATGTCATAGGCAGCATGCCAATGGCCAAATATGTGGCCATTGGCAATGCAACCCCATGCAAAAAATATAAAAATAATTTTTTTTTTTCGGCAATTGCCGATGTGTAAACCCAGCGCAGCCCCACGCAAACGGGCTGCGCTGCATAAAACATGAAAACGAAGGTTTTAAACCTACAAATGTAGGTTTTATGAATTATATGGAATGTCAATGGAGGGACCAGCATAGGAAAACCAACATGGCCACCGTGTAGTGGTTGCCAAGGGGGGAAGCCAAGTGTAAGAGATGTAACTAAGCATTAGTAGGCAATCTGATGCAAATTAGGGTAAGGATACTGAATACCACTGTCACATAGCAAATGAGCACAGTCTGAGTAGTGTAAGAGTTACAGAAGGGGGAGGAACAGAGTAGGAGATAGGTGACATCACAGGGGGGAATGGTAGAAAGGGATAGAAGTCATTGGGAGGTAGAGTTACATGACAGATGTCAGAGAGACATCAAGGGAGGAGGTGTGCCCCCAAGTAAACATGAGAAAGCCAAGAAATGGAAGGTGTACACTGTTGCCTACACCAAAGTTTCTTGCTGGACGGTATGCGCATGTCGCGCGCCGTGAAGCGAGTGTAAGGCAGTGTCTTGGCGTGTAAGGCAGTGTGCGCGCGTGTAAGGCAGACTAAGCATGTGGGAGCGTGTTGGGAGCTGTTTAACACCATTTGCGCGGGCGTGCACGTGTTTAAACCCGAATAAGCAGATTCTGAACTGTGTAAGTATGTGTGCGCGCGTGTAAGCCACTGTGAGCCTGTTTCTGCTGGTTTGCACATGGCCCCACCCTGAGGAAACAGCAAGGAAAAAGGAAACAACAGATGTACTAGGAAGTTAGCAGGGAATACTGCTGGAGCTAGCAGGTGAAAACAATTAGATGCAGGCAATTACACAGGCAGAATACTAGGCCAGCCCAGCACTTAAAACTCTGCAAACAGCAGTGCAGAATGTTTCTCTCAAGAGACACTGCAAGACAGGAGTTCAGTTATCAGAAGTGAAAACTGAAAAAGCTGAACTCAGAGCAGAAATGTTAGGGGCTGCCATAGCTGCCATAATGAGACATAGGCGACTTGCTGAGGGTGGTGACAATGCAGATGGTGCCAGACAACCCGCAGTGGGGAGACGGAGAAGAGTGTACAGGCCCAGGGTCACCTACCACGGGTTACATGAGCTGGAGATAGTAGAGCACTATAGAGTGGACAGAGACCTCCTGCAGCAAATAGTGGAGCTGTGCAGGCCACGCCTCACACACAGAACCAACAGAGGGGAACCCATCCCAGTGGAAACCAAGGTATGTGTTGGCCTAAGAATACTAGCAACAGGTACCTTCCAGAGACCAACTGGCGATATGATGGGGATATCACAGGCATCAGCTTCCAGGGTACTGCACCAGTTCCTGGATGCCATGTCAGCACATGTCGGTGATCATGTATACTTCCCCAATGCCCGTGAGGTATTGGCCAGCAACATGCGTCTCTTCCAGCAAATAGCGGAATACCCTGAGGTACTGGGTGCCATAGACTGCACGCACATACGCATCAAAGCACCAGCAGGAGCGGGTAGGGCCTACATAAACCGCAAGGGCTTCCTCCATCAACTGCCAGGTCGTGTGTGATGCCCAGGGCATAATAATGAATGTGTGTGCGGCTGTCCTGGGAGCTACCATGATTCCCACATCTGGCATCTGGACGAGCTGTACCAGACATTTGCCAATGGGGACATCCCACACGGACACCTAGTGGGGGATGCTGGATATGCACTGGAGCCGTGGCTGATGACACCCATCAGAAATGCACACACACCTGAACAGGAACGCCATAATGAGGCACATGCACAAACACGGAATGTAATAGAGCGTGTGTTTGGGCTGCTCAAGTCACGGTTCCGGTGTCTCGACACATCTGGTGGAGCCTTGCAGTACACACCAACTACATGTACCCAAATTGCCATGGTATGTGCTATGCTACATAATATGATCATGCGAAAACAGCTGCAGCAGGATCACCATAGGGCTGGGCCAAACAGCCCCCCACCATCGCCAAGGCCACCACAGGCACAGCGTGACTCGGAGGAGGAAAAACCTGAGCCTGCCCCAGTAGGCAGAAGGAGGCGTGCCCAGTATGCCCTGGCTCTGGCAAAGAGGCAACGCATAGCACATACATTGGCTCAGTAGGAACCTTGGGAATGATACCCCTCCGACTCACCATATAGTAACAGGGATGCCTAATGTGACACAACCTGTTCACAAACATGTACAGGTAAGTGTAATATGTGCATCCGACAGAGGCAGCCCTGCAGCACCACCTGAGGCATGAATGCTGTGTGTCAAGTAATGTAACACCAAGTACCATATGCACTCCTGAGGACACCGTCTAACATCCTACCCTCAACAAGCAGCATGCTACAACAGGACAACGAGATGATGAAGTGCAACAATTACCGGAGTAATGCAGGTAGGCAAAGGGGACGAACTGTGTGCCAGTCTGGGATGACATGCTGAGCATGACATGATGCACCACCTGCCAGGACTGGCATGCACCTATCAGTGCAGGCTGTATGGATACTGGCAAAGGCCGTTGTCATGCACAGTGTGCCCTGAATAGGAAGGTGCAAAACACAAACCTATCTCCATAGGTACCAGAAGGGATAAGAAACAGATAAGGGATAAGGTCAAACAGCAAGATGCATGCAGACTAAGCCCACACAGTATGGAGAATGTTGATAACTGTGCTGTAACAGAATACCGAGGCAAGGCTCACAACAGCACCCTAACACCACCAGGTCACACCTCAGACTGTGCTGTACATCCTCAACACTTGGAACAAGCTACAAAGGAGGGTGACCATCAACAATGACAAGGATAACAACACCCCATGTTGGTACCACCAGAAAAAGCAGCATGGACTAGCCATGCACAAGTAACAGTGGCTAAAACCGCCCACCAGTGTATAGCCTGCCACAGAGTACTGGCCCAACACCAGGAACTGCATTGCGCCCATGCTGGAATACATGAATATGTCAAGTCCTCAAAACCACATTATAATTGCTGACTGCAAATACCCCGACACATAGACTGGGAGAAGTATACCAGCTGCAACAGTGTAGGACAAAAGGGCATTAAACCACAAACCAAAAGGCCCAGGAACAACGTAGCACACCCACAAGAGGGGCAAGCATACTGGATGTGATAATCAGCAACATGGGTACGGGATGTTAAGATGAGAAGTGTATTGCACATTGGTAACACCAGACCATATAGTAATCACACTGGATATACAAACCCTGACCAGAGTCCCTGTCCGGGAAACACAGTGGAAAACATGTGCTAAGCATTATGCGCACACCTCCAAAATGATGTAGAAGCCATGAAAGTTCACGCGCAGGTGCAAAATATGGGCCACGCCTCAGAACCTGCAAGACAGCCACGCCATGAACACCGCCAGGAATGCTTGCATTATGCAGTCCCAAATTAAGACAAGACACAGTGCCTAAATCTGGCATGGTGGACTCCAGCCATAACCAAAACATGCAAGAGAAAGAGGAAGCTACTACATGACAGAGCAAGCATGAACAATGACGTAATTACTGATCAGTAGTATGGCAATATAATCTGTCCACACATGCAATCCAGTAAGGCCAGGCTCAACAAGTGGAATCTGTGAACCCTGTGCCAATGTTACACCTGCCCCAAGTACACAGACAACCACCAACTCCACCCAAGAAATACAAATATATGTGAGAGATGCAACCATCCATCCAAACCGGAGGCAGAGCTCCCCCAACTCAGTACACCCACAACAAGTCAGTAGGAGAAGGTAACCACACACACCACAAATACATACCCACATAGACCTACCACAACTGCAAACCAAACACATAAACACAGAAAGACATTCCCAGAGGCAGAAATCACACACACAGCACACCAACAGAGGCCAATAAAGCAGACACCCAATGAAACATCCACCAAACATAGCACATGCACAACATAGCACACAAAGCTGGTGTGCCAAACAGTCAGAGGCCAGAAGGAGAAACAACATGCCTGATACAGTTGTAATAGGTGACTCCATAGTCAGACACACTGCTGTCCCGCACAGCAGACTGAACAAAGGAAAGGGTACAGTAAGCTGCCTGTAGGCCGCCACAACATGCCACATAACACAAATATGAAGGTCACTCCAAAGCAAACAGAAATATGATGCAGTTATAGTCCATGCTGGTGTGAATGACCCGAGGTGTACTGCCCTAGCCTACATGTAAAGAGACACAGATGAGCTATCTGATTATGTAGTCCAGGCTGGTATGACACTCACCGTTTGCAGCAACTTACCCTTACCAAGAATAATGCCACAGTAGAAACATGGAATGATCAGTCATAGCAAGTAGCACATCTACTGGTGTCAGTCCAAGGGGATCCAATGTCTGTCAGGTTGGGATGTCATGCTTGACAATCCATGCAGCTGCCCTTGGTATGGCCTGCACCCGTTACCCTGGGCGTCTGAATAGTGGATAAGGCCTTGGCCACCTCCACACAGCCTTTTGTAGGCAAGGCTGAACAGACTGACCCGCCACCCGAGAAAACCTAAGTGGGAAGAAACATAAGGGAAATGATGACCGATGCCAGATGTGTACACCCCAATATGCATGCCCCCTAGGCCATCCCCAGAATACAGAACATCGATGTCTGTGCAGTGACAGAAACCTGCTGCAAGGCTCCTGACAGCACACCAGCACTACCAGGTTATACCATGTACCATGTGTCATGGCCCCAAAACCTGGAACACTACATAAAAGGAGGTGAGTAACCATAGGCAGCACAGACACCCAGACATCCAGGTAACTGACAATGTACAAGGCAGTGGAGTTCACCCACGTGCAACTAACTGTAGGCAAGACTGCTGTGCAGTCTGTAGTATGCTACAGACCGCACTCTCACACAATAACCCCCAACCGTCTGGAACACACTGGACAGTATGAATGTCCCACCAAATACCAGACAAGGTTACGAGAAATACCACAAAGGTGGTAAACCATAATGTATGGAAGGTGTAACCAGGGACCAAGGGACACAAGTGAACAGTAACCTGTTATGTGACACCCACATTGCCAATGTGGCTAGGAAGACTGTGTACATGTGACACTGTATTAGGAAAGGAGTCACATCTATGGCAACAGAGGCCACTGTGCCCCTATCCGACATCCCAATCACACCGATAATCCAGTACAATGACTCATGTGGGATCTACCTTACCTGACACCTGCAGCAGTTAGGAAGACTGCAAAGCTACCTTACCAAGAGGAGAAAGTGTCATACATATATGTCATATGCTGCTAGGCTGTAGACACCCCAGCTGACTACAGTTGCAGACTGCCCACACAGAGGCATTGCATGCCTGTTGTAGGAGGCCATGCCTAACACAGGAGTGATGGACCTGCCCCACCCCAGACAACACATATCCATTGGAGCTGCGAGAGTGAGAGATGTCAACCCCAACACATAATGAAATAGGATGTGCTGGTGGGACAGATACATAATCCACAGGTACCTCACACCCTGGACCAGACTCCCACCCCATGTTAGGTAGAGCCCCTCACTGACATTGTTCAACAGGAATCTTGGCAAGTGGATGGATGATTGTAGAGTTACAGTGGGGGTCTTCACTGTGTGATGTCCAGACAGAGGCACAGCTAAGCAAACAATACATGGCCATACTATCCAGATAGCAAGGGGTCTCAAAAGCCACACACACTCTGGCTAGCCTAACAAATGCCCAGGGTGGATAGCCTAGTATGAACCTATGAACCTATGTAGATACAAATTGCACAGGACATGAAGGATAATCCGAAGGCTTACACAACTGATGGTAGGAGCCATCCTGTGTATTCACAGATATGGACTGAATCACACAAACACCACAAACACACACACATATTGCCAACATACATCCTGACAGGTGCAGTGCAAACCCACACACCCCCATGTATGCAGAATATGTATCCCAGAAGACAGCTGGCTCCCTGACATAGCAGATGCTGAGGTAACAGACAACATCTCCAAAGCAAAACACACAGCAGCAATGGTATGAGATGGTGACCTGGGCGATGTGCAACATGGAGTCTAAGATGAATGGAATGCCACACCACACTACTGCTCAATGCCAGCCGTACCACAGAATATGTACCCAAAGAGCAGTGTACATCAACAGTGGTCCTTCTCAACAAAGGTGTTGCCTGAGTGGATACTGAACAGTACTACCCCAGAATCCTGAGAAGCCCAGATTGCTCAGCTATGGAAAGGAGCAGCATGTACCACAGAAATATGGATGTCGGGGACCTACTGACACGGACCCAACACAGTGTGGCCCTCTCAAGTGCAGATCCTGCCCCTAACCATGTTGGACCCAATTGAAACAGTCATTCAGGTCATTGATGAGGGCAATGTGATCCACACAGTGGATCTGGACCTTCCAAAGGCGTCTATACAATACCCTACATGTTCAGTATAGATAGGCTCACCAGTGTAAATATAAACCCACATGTCAGTAGAGGGCTTGCAAACCAGACCAAGGACAGAACAGACATGGTCAGACCTGCTTCAGCCATGTCAGACTACAAACCAGATATAACTGGCATCCCACAAGGCTTGGACCTGGTATCCCCTCGTCTGGTATATATGTCCCATAGGTACAGGCAAACATGGAAGGACTGTGTCGTTACATGTTTGCAGAGGACTACAAACCGCTCACCACATATGATCCACCAGCTGACACATGCATCCTACAAAGGGCCACATACAAACAGACAACTGGTGCCATAGCTATGTCAGCAAGCTAAGTGCAGAAATGTGTATAGTCAACCCCCGTGGATATACAGTAAGTGTCCACCAATTACCACATAGGTGTTAACCCATTATGTAGTTAACATGTAATGAGAGACCTGGGGACACAGGGTGATGGATATCCTGCACTGGACAAACATGTGCTGTAGTGTTTACAGAAACATACCATATACCCACCTAATCATGAAGGATGTCAGATCTACACAAGGTGAGGTCATTGTGGCTCTGCAGTCCTCCTGCATCAGTGAGTCAATGGACTACAATAGCCCCCGTGGGATGTACCGCAGCAGACACCTCCATCAACTGTAAAGTCCCCAACAGTACCAGATCAGGAGTATCAATCAGCCTACACACATGCTATGTTCTGCATGTGTTGCTGGCATCAATACAAATGCTGCACATAGTACAATCTGAATGGCAGTGAGCTATGCACATGACAGACCTGAACCCCAGCACTGAGTTACATGGGACAGGCTGTACTGTGTGATCCATAACACAGAAGCCACCCCCACCCATGAGTGAACCCTCAGCACAGGCTACCCATAGAGTCACTCATTAATCTTCCACAATAGGAATCCTGATGGGTGGACGGGAGATGGTAGGTTCATCCAGGATATCACTGTCATGTCACAGGTAGACAGAGGCACAGTATACCAACCATTACATTGGTCATGGCAAACTCCACTTACAATGTGTGGAAGGACAAACACACTCTCCAACTTGCATTAGCCATGGACTAGGGCACAACGGTAGTGTATGCAATTGTACACCTATGTTGTGGGATACACTCACAATGTTGGGCAAGTCTGGTGTAAGTGGTGCATATCAGAACAGAATGCAACATGGTCAGATGTACCCAACTGGCCCCGACCAGGCTGTTGTGCCCATGATCAGAATGTAAAGCAGTGATAGCAGTAAAGCCCAGGTTACTGTCCACCACAGTCAAAGTATTGACAGTACACTATACAGTACTACAGTGTTAGGTCAGTGTGAAAGGATGTTGACGACTGCATGCAAAGTATCCCATGCAAACACTGCAGGCACAGTATAATCCTGTTGTGTTGACACACAAAGCAGTTGTACAGTAACTACACAACATGACACACAACCCACAACCATGAACGGGTGATAGTTTGTGAAGTTCACACACATCCACAAATGTGGTGGGCTGCAGAGTCCAACATATGGAATAATCACACTGGGCATGCTCACACACTTTGACAACATGCCATGGGAAGGCTGAACTGGGCATGCTCACACACTTAGTCCAAATCTTGTTTTAGCAGTGGGACACACGTATCTGGTATTGTCATGTGTTATGCCAGGGTCCAACCACAGCACAGCAGTCTGCCCAGTGCACACAGTGACATGACTACAGAGACATACGTGATATAGTGGATCCCTCCCATATTCAAACAGTTTCCATAGATGCAGAGGTTGTCCATACCAACAGGGAATGCTATGGCAATAAATATATGCAAACAGTCTGTTAGCAACAAATAATGTGCATTTGACAATTAAACATAATGGTGTAGAGGTCAACAATAGGCTGTTTGCCCTAGGGAATGACAGCTTAGCCATAGTGTGATTGGTGTCCGCTTCCCCACAGGATGCACATTCCCCTTTCCAAACACAGATGATGTCAGCACCCTAGAAGTACAGCAGGAGAAATTTAACTCCCCAGTAATCCGAATAGTGCGTTCCGTTAATGCGTCCGTCTCAAGTGTCATGACATAGTTAGATAGGGGTTCAAATCCTGTATGTGCTCTGTGTGTGTGCGTGTGTACGTCTGTCTGTGTGTGAGGTTGATCTGTGTGAGGGAAATGTCCCTTTTGGCAAACAGGAAACCACACCCAGGATGCCCCTCCCCTTTGCTACACACTGCTGATGTCAGCACCCTATAAGTAGAGCATGAGAAAGGAAAGCTCCCAGTAATGCGAATAGCGCGCTCTGCTAATGCGTCCGTCTCAAGTGTCATAACATAACTAAGTAGGGGTTTGATTCCTGTGAATGGCAAGTGTGGGGGTTAGTGTGTGAGGGAAAAGTCCCTTTTGGAAACTGGGTGAACAGACTACAGGATGCCCCTCCCCTTTGCTACACACTGCTGATGTCAGCACCCTATAAGTAGAGCATGAGAAAGGAAAACTCCCAGTAATGCGAATAGCGCTCTGCTAATCGTCCGTCTCAAGTGTCATAACATAACTAGGTAGGGTTTGATTCCTGTGAATGGCAAGTGTGTGTGTTTGTGTGTGGGGTTAGTGTGTGAGGAAAAGTCCCTTTGGAAACTGGGTGAACAGACTACAGGATGCCCCTCCCCTTTGCTACACACTGCTGATGTCAGCACCCTATAAGTAGAGCATGAGAAAGGAAAACTCCCAGTAATGCGAATAGCGCGCTCTGCTAATGTGTCCGTCTCAAGTGTCATAACATAACTAGGTAGGGGTTTGATTCCTGTGAATGGTAAGTGTGTGTGTTTGTGTGAGGAAAAGTCCCTTTGGAAACTGGGTGAACAGACTACAGGATGCCCCTCCCTTTGCTACACACTGCTGATGTCAGCACCCTATAAGTAGAGCATGAGAAAAAAGCTCCCAGTAATGCGAATAGCGCGCTGCTAATGCGTCCGTCTCAAGTGTCATAACATAACTAGGTAGGGGTTTGATTCCTGTGAATGGCAAGTGTGTGTGTTTGTGTATGGGGGTTAGTGTGTGAGGGAAAAGTCCCTTTTGGAAACTGGGTGAACAGACTACAGGATGCCCCTACCCTTTGCTACACACTGCTGACGTCAGCACCCTATAAGTAGAGCATGAGAAAGGAAAACTCCCAGTGATGCGAATAGCGCGCTCTGCTAATGCGTCCGTCTCAAGTGTCATAACAAAACTAGGTAGGGGTTTGATTCCTGTGAATGGCAAGTGTGTGTGTTTGTTTGTGGGGGTTAGTGTGTGAGGGAAAAGTCCCT
Source organism: Protopterus annectens (assembly GCF_019279795.1). Lineage (NCBI taxonomy): Eukaryota > Metazoa > Chordata > Ceratodontiformes > Protopteridae > Protopterus > Protopterus annectens. The sequence continues at coordinate 7,849,995 of NC_056740.1, forward strand.
TTTGGAAACTGGGTGAACAGACTACAGGATGCCCCTCCCCTTTGCTACACACTGCTGATGTCAGCACCCTATAAGTAGAGCATGAGAAAGGAAAACTCCCAGTAATGCGAATAGCGCGCTCTGCTAATGCGTCCGTCTCAAGTGTCATAACATAACTAGGTAGGGGTTTGGTTCCTGTGAATGGCAAGTGTGTGTGTTTGTGTAAGGGGGGTTAGTGTGCAAGGGACGTGTCCCTTTTGGCAAATAGGATAGGACACTACAGGATGCCCATACCCTTTTCTAAATACTGATGATGTCAGCACTCCATAAGTATAGCAGGGGAAGAAAACTCCCAGTAATGCAAATAGCGTGCTCAGCTAATGCGCCTGTCTCACGTGTCATAACAGTCAGATAGGGGTTTGAATCCTGCAATTGGCAAGTGTGTGTTTCTGGCTGAGGAGGTTAGTGTGTGGGGACAATGTCCCTTTTGGTAACTAGGTGAACAGACTACAGGATGCACAGTCCCCTTCTACACACTGTTCAGCAGATGGCCATGGGCCTGGCACAAGCTGTCTGTTGCTCTGATGCCCCTTTGGTAGATGCCTGTGTCAGCTGGGTAGTCGATTATGTTGTCCAGTTTGCAGTCATCTGCATATCTGGACAGCCACAGTTCATCCGTGTTGGCCTGTACCTCCAATAAATATGTACCTAACAAGAGTGTCCCAGGACTGAGCCTTCTGGGACACATCCTGGAACTGTTATGGGGTGTGGCATGGCTCCAGCAATGCTAAACATGTGTGTTCTGTTCAGGAGCCACTGTGCAATCCATCTAGTAACATACGGGCTCATATTCAGGATGGTGAGCTTGCCTAGAATGCCCAAGTGTGGTATTGTTGCCAAGGCGTTTGCAAGGCCCAGGTAGGCTGTGTGAACCACCTTCACCTCGGCAATGGCCTTGGTGACTGTAGCAAAGGAATCAACCCGGTTACACCCGGTAGTGCTGGTGTGCCTCCAGTAGCCCTGAACCAGGCATCTGTTACTGCACACATATCAATGTTTCCCCTGCAAAGGAGTGTTTTGGGTGCATGCATGTGGAGGATTAGACATCTGGCGTTGTGCAGCATTGCTCTTAGTGTCTTAACCCTTGTGATACCTATGAAGGTGGGTTTGTCATGTGAGCCCTGCCTAACATAGCCACTATGTTGGTAGCAAGAGGCTTTGCCAATATCCGATAGGCCAGGGGTGACAGGTGCAGGCTGTCCCTAGCAAAGCAGGTAGTTCAACAGGAGATGGATGTGCGAAGGTGTAGTGCCTGTGACTACCTAGCAGTAGCATACATGACTGCTCACGTGGACACATGTCAGGCAGGTCATATGCACTGTGTCACAGTCAATGTACATGTGAACAGGTCAAACAGTAGCAACCTCTCAAGTGGGACACGGCCATACATACAGTAGGCTACACAGATGGCACTAGGAGTCCACAGAAGCCCTATAACTATGCATTGCAGGTGTGATCGGTATTCCAGGGTAATTGCAAGCAAACATGCATGCAAACAAAGGTACAGTGAACAGTGCTCCATGTAGTCCATTGTACAACAAACAAGCTGTACCAGTTCCATAAGGTAACACTGCACATATGCAGGCTATGCACATGTACATGGAAACACACTGGTCAGATGGCCAGGGTCCAGTCTCAGTGCACACAAGTGTACGGAACATGCATGTACTGTCAGGATGTACAAAACTGGATATAAAGCCATGTGCCCGTACCTGCAGTAATACACATGTCAAATAACAGACACCGATCCTTCTCACAGTGGTGCCATACTTAGTAGGATGTATGCTCCTGGCTTGCCACCACAGTATCCCTGACATGTATGGGGACTCTCCCTCCCGTGACAGTTTGTTATGTGTGTTGGGGCTGTCTAGTATGGTAGGAGGTGTGTGCATGCAGTGCTAGTGTGCACCTATGTGTCCTGTACCACTTGTGTAGTTATGCACACATATCAACGTCCTCACACATCTGCATTGCAGAGTCTAGTGTGGCCAACATGCCACTTGCAATTTACATGTCCATCATTGTGTGCTACTACAGTCATTACCCATCCCCTGTGCTACCTATGTATGTAGGCTGCTGTTGACATCATTACCACTAGTATGCCAACATGTGCAGATGATACACTATGTTACTTACCATGGGTGTAGACAACAGGACATGACAATCACACAAATACTGCATCAGGCATGCTGTGATATACCCACAATGAAATCAGCACACAGTACTGTACAACACATGATACTATTACTACACATCTATGTGGTCACCCTGTGCATCAGTAACATGTTAACCTGTACCTGCACAGTTGTTACAGACTGCAGGAGGTGGCACAGTTTCATCATATGCACAGGGTGTGAACCTGGTATACCTGGGTCAGCCACCCATACCACCAATTGACATGTATGTGTATGTGTGTTGGTGAGGGACAGCAGTAGAAGGTGGGGCAGTGTTGCTGCAGTGTGTGCGTGTATCGTTAGCCCTAGGTGTTGTTATATTGCATGTGTGTATGGATGCACACAGTTCCACCTCATGGCTGCCATTTACTGGTGTTTGTGGACAGCCACAGACTGTACCTGCCAGGCCATACAGATCAGTGTCTCTGGGCATGGACACGGTACCTGTGCCTTGCAGGGGTGCTACGGTCCGTATCCGGGACCAACCCAGACTGGGTACTATAGCCAGAAGCAGGTGTTCGCTGACTGGACACAGAGCCCTGTCGGCCCTGGCCAGAGCCACGTGCACGTGGTCTCCTGGGGCGGTCTGATGACAGCACAGAACCAGCATTGCTGGGGCTGCTGCTGGCACTACGGGGGCGGCCGCGGCCCTGTTGTCGTCCACGCCGACTGCCAGCTGCTGCTGTTGCTGGCATACGGCCACGTCGGCGACGCAACCGCCCACCATCACCCTGGCTCATGGGCATGTAGTTGTTGAGGCGGTCTAATATGTCCCCACAGCGTCTGTCTCGGCGTTGGTGAAATCACGGATGGCGGCCGCAATGTCACGCATACCGTCGGTCATGGCTGTGCGACATGCTGTCAGCTCCCTCAGACCCTGTCTGGTGTACCGTTCCATACGTGACTGTGCCTGCATGACAGTCCGGAACATAGCTGAGGTTGTAAGTCCTCTGTGGGCACGTCTGCCAGGGGCAGTACGCCCATGGATGCTCCCACGAGAACCCTGGACAACTGTCTGTGTGGTACCATGTGTGGGCCATGCCCATGGCTGCTGTGTGGGGAAGCATGTGCCGCAGGTACCACACTACCCTGGTCGATGCCCACTGTATGCTGTCCATCACCTAGGGACAGTGGTGACAAGGGTGTAATGGCAGGATAACTGTGCGCATGGATGGTGTTGACAGCTGTGTACTGTCAATTGGCTGACCAATGGCGGACCCTGGCATACCGTCCTGTGCCACTACAACAATGTCATCAGTGGCAGTACCCACGGCACCTGACTCAGTTTCCCTGCTAGATAACACCAGAGCAGCGACAGAACCTGTGGGAAGTAAACAGGAAACACAGTTTACAATGTCTTCACACTGCCAGCGATGCACACATGCACACGTGCACACATGCACACATGCACACATGCACAGGTGCACACATGCACACATGCACAGGTGCACACATGCACACATGCACAGGTGCACACATGCACACATGCACAGGTGCACACATGCACACATGCACAGGTGCACACATGCACACATGCACACATGCACACATGCACACATGCACAGGTGCACACATGCACACATGCACACATGCACACATGCACACATGCACACACTTGCACACTTGCACACATGCACACGTGCACACAGTTTCACACAATTGAACAGTACTCAGTATGCGTGATATTGACACACAGACACAGACACACCTACATGCATACAAGGGGCACCACTAAGTGTGCCAAAAGGTACTATTACTAACAACATCTTAACAGGTAAAGTAAATAGACACTCACCAGCATGGATAGGCTGCACTGCAGTGATACCAGAGGGTCCTGCAGACAGGAGGAAACTAATGTTAGTGGGCACAACTGTGCCAATAGTACGGAGTATGATACAGGTCAGGTGAACCACAGTCGCCTTTAAACGGTCCGCAGCTAATATTGCGGATATCACACTTGCACATTTAATACTATGGTTGCAGCTACAAACAAAGGACACACCACACACATGCATTAACTACCAGTGTACACAACAGTCAACTACACATGTGACATATTACCTGCACATTCAGTGTCCTGCTGCTGTGCGGCTCCAGCCTCCATCATGACACATGTCTGCTGCTGTTGGTGTTGCAGGTGGACTGGAGCCACTACACTCAGGAGCAGTCCCTCCAGTCTGGTGAGTGGGGGATGTGTAGCCACCCCACCACCTGTGGCGACCTGTTGCCTGTGGATATCTGATGCACGCTGATGGACATGTCTAATCAAATCACTGCAGTGATGTCGTACCTGCTCATATGTCCTATTATGCATGCCTATATCATTTACCCGCCGGACAAGGTCCTGCCACAGTGCAGCCCTCACCTGCTGATTCTGGCTGGTGCGGGAAAAGAGTGTTGCATAGTCCCGCACCAGGCTCTGGTGTATCTCCTCATCCTCAGCCACGGAGTAGGTTGCATGTCTCGGGTGGGCCATGTACCTGGGAATAAAGATAACATGGTATCAGCAATCTATGTTGGCAGACCTTGGCACACATAATACACATGCTACTTGACTGTCATAATAACACATATCACACATATGTGGCAGCTGTCTGTCTATTGGTGGATACACATGTAGATGGCCAGGTAGCAGTGCTCGGCCATCAACTGTTGTACAGTACCTGCTAGGCTACGTACGACATACTACTGGACAGCAGCAGTCAGAACACAAATTCGGTGAGGCACCTCCTCACTCTGTGTGTTTGTGTCTAGGTACTGTATGGCGTACATCGGCAACTACTGTGAGCTGACAACACCCTGCTTGCCCTGGATATACATATCCCACCTCCACCACCAGCACAGATGGCTACAGTGCACAACATTACAGATACAGACGTTACACTTTGTAACACTGATATGGTATCCTTACAGACCACTGGGCCAGTGTCAGAGACATCACACAATGCTGACCCCTACACAATTGCTTTCTACACACATCTCCAAGACCACATGGCTCATGCATTCCCATATATGTCCAGGACACTGTCCACAAAGGGACAGCATCCTGTCCGTCGAACCACAGACATATACTGATTGTATCACACTTGATGTAAGCTACTACGAGACAGAGCATCAGTCTCTGAAGGGAGGGTATGTCTGAGCAGCACTGGTAAGGATCTATTTCCCATCACACTGACCACATGGGCAATGTTGAGTGGGACATCAAGCGTGATACTGCAGATGACCAGGAGGCCTACCTGACCTATTTAGCGACCTGGTCAGGACCCATCCTCTATGCCCATGGTTAGTACACTACACATATTTCACCTACACCACAGCTAGACCACATTGTGGCGGACAGGGTCAGTGCAGGTGTCACCCCACCCTCCCCCTGTATTAAGGCATGGGTATCCCTGCTGACCCTAACCTCAAGGACATCACAGTTATCCAGGTGAGAGACACCCACAGGTGAGCAGACTACACGACATGGCCGGGACCTGCTGGTATCCCCAGTTGCATGCTACATACCCTCTGACAGGCGCTAAACACACATATACAGGTGCTATGTTACACTACCTGGACTACAGGGTATGTACCTGTACACTGGAGCACAGCACCAGTGGTTCCACTCCATGCAGGAGGCACCTCACCATACCAATACAATACAACACAATACATGACATTGTAATCCGATACTGTGCAATATGCTAATGCCCCCATGTCTACAGCAGCGTACTGTTCTGCTAACCTGACAATTGTGACACATGTGGTGTGATGGTACCTGCTGCCGACACAGTTACACAGGGTGACACATATGGCATATTACCTATCTCAGTGACATGCAGCAGGGGTATGTGTGACATGTACACATGGGGAGTCTCGCATCGTAACACTGTGTGGTTTGTTGCAGGGTGTGTCCTGTCAGTGAGTCTGAACCCGTACCTACACATGTGCACTAAATTGCAGTGGCACAGACGACACACAGCAGACAGGTGGGTCGTGTATGGTGGCGGTGGTACACTGCCTGTTGGACATCTGTCATGGGTGTGAGCTCCATATGTGCATCTGGGGTGGTAACCTGTGGTGGGCATCGTGTACTCTATGGTGGTGACAGTCACTGTGCAATGGTACTGTGTTTGGGTGCATTGTCACCGTGTTGTACATGTCACTGTGTCCTTCTACATATCTGTTGCTGTCGTGTGAGGTCCATACCATGGCATACATTACGTGCTGTGGGAGTACACTGACCTACATGTCCATGCCTGACTGACCATGTGGGTGGACACATACCATGTACAGCTGTTCCAGGGATAGTGTGCCACTGTTACTTTCATTGGGGCCACTATTGTACACATGTCTGACCCTGACCACCCCTGACACATGCAGTGGTGGGCGGACACTCATTTATATGGTGGTTACCTGTGTAGGTGGTCTGGACTGTGGTATGATACTCCAGATGTGACACTGCTGTTCACTCCGTGCCTTAGTCCCCAGGCACCAGTTGCAATACATCTGGACACATGTGCCTCACTCCAGCTCTGTATACATCTCTCTCACTCTCTCTCTATACATATATCTATGTATTAAGATATGTCTATATGTCTATGTCTGTATACATGTACATATGTGTGTATGCATTTGCACAGATATATATATTGCTGTACATATTCTGCTGTAGATGTGGGGGGGGCACAGAGGGGTGTGGGCGACAGGGGAGCAGGCTGTGTTGCAGGTCAGCATATACAATCATACCTGTAGGTGGTCAGATCAGTCTGTCTATGTATATGTATCTACATATTTCTACCTCTGCATGTGTGCATTACATAGTTATGTCGCTACAACATTCTATCAGCATCTGTCTATGTGGTCCTACATCTCTCTCTCTATGTATGTACACATATGTGGATATCATATGTACACATGTACATATAGGATATCTACACATACATATGTTGACATGACTACATGGCCATATGTTGGACAGGTATGTCAGCATATATGTCTACCTTACTGTATACACACACTAACATACTGCTAAGCATACATAGCTCTGTAATGTAATTAGTACATGGCAGTACAACCTACAATCAGGCGTCATATATATGTGCACATAGATGCTGACACATACAACTGTATGTACAGCCTTCGCTGATAGGTGCTGTATATCCCCTGCCCATTACACATCTTCATATACATATGGATACAGCCCAATAACACATATGGAGGGTTCACAGTATGTACACCTTGATAGTTTTACTTTACAGTACCTGTGTTAGTCACAGCTGTGTCTGCGAATGTCTGTCTCACTGTCCTGCTGCTCTGGTTCACTGTTGCAGCTTCCAGGTAGCTGTTGCTGTGATTGCTGTCTGTCTGCTTATTCGCAGTATGGTTCTGGGTGTGGTTGTCCGTTCATCCCTCTCTCTCTCTCTCTCTCTCTCTCTCTCTCTCACTCTGTCTCTCTGTCTCTGTCTCTCCAGGTGCAATGTAATTATTGCATGCGTGGACATGGACTACAGCATACTTTTGTAGGTATCTGCATATGCCCATGTGATGGCCTCTGCACCAATTGTTAGCCAGCATTTGCTAATTGCATGCAGCCTGTTGTGTACTGATTGCAGTTCTCACTGTGATTGCAGAACTGTGCTATAAAAGGGTGTGTGGAATAGGCGTAGCCCTTTCAGATGTTAATGGCAGGGACCATGCTGTTATGCTGTGGACAACATTCTGTGAGTGTAAAGGTTGGTATCTCTAATTTTACTCTGTGGGTTGTGGGTTAACATTCCTCCATTCATTTCTCCAGTTTCCTGTACTGACTGTGTATGTACACTAACAACTACTACTATTGTTGATGTGTGCATGTGTGTGTGTGTGTTTTCCTTTCACCTTTGCTTGCATTCTGTTGCTACGTCTTCGATAGTTGCCCTTCACTATCAGTACTGGTGTGCCTGCTAGGTGTCTTGACTGTTGTGTGCTGCTGTAGCTTTCCTATTTCCCATGTACATTCACAGCCTGGAATGCTTGCTATATCTGCTAGGGTGTTACAGCATGCAGTGTGGTCTGGCCATGGTGTGGGCCTTGACATCTATTAGCATATGTGGGTATGCTGCTGAGCAGGCCCCAGAGGCTTTCAGGTTCACGGTTATGTGCCTCATGGAATGGTACATATCAGTGGTGTGCACCCATTAATATGTCTGGTATGCTGCAGGTGTGACTGTGGGTTAGCATGAGCATAGGTATTGCTACACCTTTTCTGCCATGCGAGTAGTGAATACTTTCGGGAACCCATAGTTGCCATTGCATGTGTTACACCTTTCTGCCTACTGTTTGTACATTTCACATGTGGTCTGTGGGGCATCCCTGTATGACATTCACTGTTGCTATGTCTAGGGTCTTAGCTATTCAAATATGGTGGTATTGTACCCGTCATGTGTACAGATATTTGCAGGCTGTCCACATGTCTGCCTGGAAATTTGGTCATTATCTCATGCACACCTTTATCTGGCAGGTCATTATGGCCTCAAGTCAGGATATGGTGACAAACATTCAAGTTCCAGACTGCATACCCTTCCAAACATCCCACAAGGTGTAGACCCTGTTACTTTCTGAACTGTCTGCATTTGTTGTAACTTCATTTGTAATGTGTCCCTGTTTTGGGCCTTTGCTCCACATATGTTATTACTTGGTCGGATGTGTTCCTGTAAGGGGTTGTGGGGTATGGGCAGTGCTTCTCCTGCTGTGAGTATGTGTGTGTCTTGCAAGGTGCTATGGTGACATTATTACCTACTAGCTTCCAACTAGCATGGCTGTTTCTGTTCACACACTACTGTTATGGAAATCCACCAGTTTTGTTTGTGATTCTAAATGTCATGCTTTGTGTACTACACATCTATATTCCCTGTACATTCATTCCTACTGTTAAATGATATATTTACTTTAGCACAGTGTTTCTATGTAAGAGTCATGGCTTAGTGGTAAGTCATGCAGACTATAGTTGCCAAGGTCCGGGGTTCGGGACTCACAGTGGGATTTTATTTTTCTTTTGAACTGAGTTCAGGACCTGTCAATCAAAGTGACTAAGGCACTTTTAAGCTGTTGTAACCGGGTTAGCGCTGGTTTGCGCGGAGCTCACGCATGCGCACTGGCGGTTAGCTCCGCGCACACAAGCGCACACCCGCGCTATTTTCTTTGAAAGAAAAGAAAACGGGGAGACAGGAAAGTGGTGAAAAAGGGTTCACAAAGAGGGTAAGACAGTAGGGAAACAAGCTTGGGATGTGCAGGAGGGATGTAGGTAAGGCCCATAGCTGCCCATTTCTTCAGCAGCAACAGCTGTGCATATGTATGTAATTTGGTGTGACATTTGAAACCTTCCACCACTGAGAGAGGTGTCAGGACAACAATAATACCTGTTGTACAGCCAATTGGAATTGATGGGTTCCATGTCCGGTGGACATGTGTGCGGAATGGGCAGCTATGTATGGGGCGTAATTTTTTTGCGGGTACAGAGTGCCCTTTTTTTTTTTTCAGGTGAGAGTGGTATGTCAGGTGAAGGTAGTCGGTACAGCTGGGGAGGTAGGTTGGGTAGGTTAACAGACAAGACAAACAAGACGCATACAGGGGCGTGTATGACACGTGTGGGGGATACACAAAGGACGGGGAGGAAGGTTGGGATGTCCAGAGCCCATGAGCCCACAGATGGCAACAGTGGAACTGATATCCCCACCCATAGGCAGTTGCCACTGTTCCTTCACTGCCCAGGGCGGGGCTGTGCTGGGGGCTGTGTAGGCGGGGCAACGGGCAAGCCCGTTAGTTGCACCACCCGTGCCTCGAGCTGGCGTGGGGCTCGAGGACAGAGTCCCGAATCTCCCCACGCACCACAGTCCGGACGTTACGGAGGGTGAGTGGTGGATCTCCTCCGGCCACACTTGCAGAGGGGCGAGCCCGTCCCCTGCAGCGCTTCCACCCGCAGGTGGCACAGGGCCACCGGAGGAGGGTCCGGACTCGGCACTAGTGCCAGGTGCACTCGCCAGCTGAGGTGGGAGAGGTGGGTCCGCGGAACCCGCCTTCCCTGTCGTTCTATGTTTTGCATTATGTCATTACAGTTTGGGTTAGTGACATATAAAAACATTCACAGTTAGTTTTAACAGCATGCATTAGTATTCCCATTAACCACACACCCAGTTATTCACACCATTGAACAGCGTGCAAAGCACATGCATAATTTCAACAGTAATACACAGTCCAACAACATGCAGGGTTGGTTGATGGCAACAGGCCATCAGGTGTGGATGTATGAGCGGGCGGATGCATCAACAGACATGCAAATATATATGACCCAACAGGACAGATGTCCAGGGGTGGTAATTGTGATTGCACATACCATTTTCCCGTGGAATGGGTTATAGATGGTTAGAGGGTGGGGTAAATCAGACATATATTATTAACACCTTCAGATACACCCACATATGCTCTACATTTCTAATAGCTACAGTTATATACACACTACTGTTCTGACTACAGTGTCCTATATATTAACTACCTAACCTTGCAGATGGGACTGTTACTGCAACATAAGTCTACATTTTATTGCTGTTCATACACAAGTCATATCGAAATTTGTGCAGATACATCTCCTGTTGACTGTTATTTCTATAACTGTGGACAGGTGTGGATGTTTAGAATATCAAATAGTCATCCTATCTGCATATTTCAGACTGGGAGCAGCATATCCAGATTTTGGTGTACACATTCCACATGCAGCAACACTTTGAACAGATGTTTCTGTTTGGTTTTGGGTCTCACATGCATTTAATTATGTCCTGACTGCAGTATACTTTATTCAGAGGTTATTACTACTGTAGTGCTGTATTCCTGACACTTTCTCACACTCTCTCACTTGCTTTCATTTTACTATTCAAACTGGTACTTCTAGGCTTTATTGACATGTTTTAACAGAATTATTGCAGTTATTTCCAGCACTCTCACTTCAGTCATGTTTCAGGGTTTCCACATGTATTCATCTCACACAGGTGGATTCCTCCTCTTCTGCAGCTATACTCTACCTGCTGCTGCTGTTTGTGTACTAATTTCTTACAGGCAGTGCAGTTTTATTTACAAATATGTGTTGGACAGTCTCATGATTAGTTTCATCTTACAGGCTGGGAACTGTTGTAATCAGGCAATACTTGCATAAACATTCACACTCTGTGAGTTGCAAATTTAATTCCTTCCTGGATACACTGCACTCTTATGCTAACTGTCATACATTTATACATATTTACAGTTACTAGTTGTGGATTACTGACCTGCCTGGTGGCGCAACCGCACCAGCCTATCAGCATAGGCTCTGCGGTTCGCAGAACGGACACCTGCAGCTGTAATATAAATGAAGTAATATTGGAATACACATCTCCATGATTTCAGGTAGTTTAACTTTCTACAAACATAATTAATTTATACTTACTCAGTGGTGGGGCGTTGGGTGCTTGCCGGGCCTCCTGGATCCAACGGGTCAGTTGGTCCTGCTTACGTCTCTTCAGGTCCGCATGGTGGTGACGGACCTGCTCACCTGTCCGAGGAATTCCTGTGGCACTGGTGAGTTCATGAGCCAACTGGTCCCACGCCTCAGCCTTGTACGCTCCCCAAAGGACCTGGCCCTGCATGAGTTGGGCCTCATGGTTATGGACTAGGAGCCAGGCCATGTACCTGGACTCCTCAACACCCCACCTCTGCGCTCGGGAGCGACTACCCTCACCTACACCTGACATTCTAACTGCAGGTCTGTTCTACAATCGTTTATGCTGTGTATTCCCGCCTATGGGGCTTATATACTCCGTTTTTCCCGCATATCTGTGATTGGCCAGTTTGGAATTGTATCAACTTCAGTAAACCTGCATTGTCATGCTGTTGTTTGTATTCATTCCTATATATGAGCTGATATTGCATTTCTATGACCTGCTGTCATGGCTTAGTGGTTCTGTCCCTTGACTTTGGTGTATAGTATCCTGGGTTCGAACCTGGCCACTGCTTTTTATTTTTCAGGACTGTCTAGACATGTTGAGGGGTGTGTCTGTGTAAAGGCATTTTGGATACGGCTTGCTCAACGTTGCCCGTCGGTTAGCTCGTTTGCGCGGTGCGCACCTCCGCATAAGCGGGCACGCCAGTTTAACACTGATTTGGCTATTGGCACGCATATGCCGCTTAGCTCAATTAGGGGCACATATATTTAGCGTGGTAAACCACTGCTCGCCTACAGGCACTCATTTTGCACCAGTTAAACCTATGCTTATCTACGGCCACATAATCTCACTCTGTTGAACTGTAGCTCAGCTATGGGCATATCTGGCAGTTTGTATTAATTTTTTGGCTCACATTTATTCAATATAAATAGGCTATTACATTGCATTTTACATATATTCTGGTTTTATGTGTACATATATGTGTCAGGGACTTGTTTCCTGCTTATTTTGGGGAAAAAAAAAAATTTGTGTTGTGGGGGCTCGAACCATGAATGCCTGCTTTGCAGCCAGCATCTCTACCGCTTCGCTATTGCTTCCTGGATTATTTTGCATATGTAGTTCTTATATGCTTTCCCACTGACTGCTAACTGTAGCTGCGCTTACAGTGCCAGCATAAGCGAGCGCACTCACGGTTAAACATCTTTACAATTTAAAAAAATAATGACATGTACATTTATATTTCTTTTATGTTTAATAGTCTGTAGGGGCATGTGTTGTGTTGTGTTTATTCACATTTGCGTGGACTCTGTTGTGGGTGTGTACTTTGGACACTTGTAGACTTCTGGGGGCGTGTCCGCTTGCAGGGCTCAGCCTACGGACACGCCCCCTACTGTCTTACACGGCCGTGTTCGACTTGGGTGTGATTCAGCATGCTCTCATGAATATGCAGAGCATGCTGACATCACTCAGTTTAACTGCAGCCTCCGTGTAAGAGTTATAACTCTTACACGGAGGCTTCGTGAATCCTGGGGTTAGTTAACATTGCTTTTAAAAACTAGAGAAGAACATTTTTTTTTTTTTTAAGAACAGAAACATCTTGCTGAATCTACATGCATTGTCCCCTGCATAGGGCAGCTTTTTAACTTTACTTAGTACTAAAGAGGTTTACATATCTAACACACAGATCAGAAAGGAAACTAAAATAGATGTATACAGAAGTCCTGCAACAATTTGTTGTATTCTAAACAGACACATATTTCACGTAAAGTTCAGTAGATAAACATTTCTCTTTATCTTTACACATTTGACACTTACAAGATACATTTTCATTATAGCACAGAACGCCTTTTTGGAAATTTGTAACAGCACAAAGAAAAAACTGCATTTCTTAAGCATTTGCCTAGCACTTGCTTAGAATCCTTTAATTGTGCTTGTAAAAAGTCTTATTTTGTTACCTTAAGAGGCTTTTCTTCATTTGCTTACATATTTCTGTTGATTTCAATTACTTTTAATGCTGTATATTTAGCCTTGCAGTTCCCAGTAGTGCTTTGCGGCTCCTGACCTTCAAAGGAAGTTGTCATTTGACCTCCCAACATTGCATGGATCTGGGTATTATTACTTCCAGTTGTCACTCGCACAGACAGCTCTCTGGATAAACAAAAGTGGTAAATTTATTTTATTTAAGCTTGTTTGGATATTTTCTGTGGCTGGGAGTGTTTCACATATTCTTTTGTTGCTTTGTTTTCTTTTATTAGCAATTTTCGGCTATGCAGTGTATTTAGGTTTATTGATTAAAATGTGCAGAGTTTGTGCAGACGTCTTATGTAGTTAGATTTAACTTTATTTAGGAGTTTTACTGTTTGCTTTAGAGGTAAAGGGGTTGATTTTACAAGTAATGCATTTGCTATATGGTTTTGACCATAGGATTGCATTTTACATTTATACAGACATTTAGCCATGATAATGGCTGTTTATACACCATGTTTTGTAACCGGAATGCAGGAACTAAATATTCACATATGCAAAGTGCTATATTAATGTTTTATAGCCTTACCTTAAAGCATAGCTTTTAAAAAAGCTGGTTTAAGCTTTAGTTTGTCGGCTATGCTTCTGTGTTATTTCTTTGCTTCATGGGTTTCTCCGAATGCTTTGATGAAGGTGGTTTTAGCTTCAGTTTTGTTTTGAACACAGTATTTTTGATCTTTATAGCTGAACATAAGTTTTGCAGGTTAACGCATTTGAAATCTGATATTCTTCTTAATTAGATAAGAACAGAAAGAGGCTAGTTCTTGGCGTTCTTGCTTGATGGGCAGAGGTAGGTCTTGTGTAATGCTTATTTTATAGCCCCTACATGTTATGTTTCTTTTCTGTTTAGCAGCCATTAGGATCATGTAGGTGTGTGCTGCATTGACTATTTTTACATAGATTTGTCTGGTACAGTTTCATCCTGAGATCTCTGAAGACATCTGTGTGCACGTTCAATGATAATTTCTTTTGCTATATTCTTATTTTCCACAGTTGTTTCCACAATCTCTTTGATTATTGTATTCAGTTGGATTTGATCAAACACTTCAGGTATCCCTCTTATAATTATATTCTTCCTTCTGCTTCTTGCTTTAAGGTCTATCATTTTTGATTGGAGTTCTCTTATGGTCTGTTCATTGGTTTTAATTGTAATCTTCAGGGCTTTGATTTCAGATGTGTTTTCCTCAGTCTTAGTTTAATTTAAGGTTAGTCTTGCCGCAATTTGTTCAATGTTGTTTCCCACAGAACTAAGCTTTTCAGAAAACTCACGAATGTCATTCTGGGGAGATTGTAGTGCTGTTTTTACATCTTCTACTGAGTATGAGTTTTCATTTTTTGCTGTCAAAAAAACTTTATTGGTTTCCTGTTGTGACTTAGATGTTTTCTGTCTCTTGCTTGCTGTCTCCTTTTCAGGAGTCACAATTGCAGATAATTTTGATTTGGATGCTTGTATTTCCATTAGTTCCTTACTTTGATCCTGGGTGCTAGTCATAGTGATTTTTCTTTTTGTTTTAAAGTCTTTTTTAGATGCTGCTGATCTGTAAAATTGAGCAGCCCTTGCACACGGTCCCAGTCGTCACTGCTACCCTGCTGGCTTAGAAGGTACTTTAAAAGTTCAAAATTAGCTTTATATTTTTAGATAAAGCTATTTCCTTGCTTCTTAGGTGTTGTTTGTGCCGGAGATGTGCAGGTTTTCCGTTTTAGACATAGGATGTTTAGGTTTTGTTGCAGATTAAACTTTTAATTTATGGAGCTGCAGCTTAATGCATGTCTAGTTGTCAGCGGCCATCTTGGAATGCGAATTATCTGAATTTTGAGTTAGGAGGAGATGTACTTACATTAGAGGACAACTGAGAACATAAATGGATTGTTTATTTATTTTTTTTTTTCTTAAAAGGATGATAGAGATAAAAGCGATAAAAAAGTGACAGGGTTCACTGGTCACTTAGCCATATGGGTAGATTTTGGAAAACATGGTTATATGATAAGAACAGGAAAAAGTTTTGAAAGATTAACAAGTTCGAGCAAGCAAATGAAAATAGTAGTATTATAGTTGAAGGAAGATCATTTAACATCATTTTACTATATGTGAGTTTTATAAATATTGAGAAGAAGGATGGGTGCCATTAAAAGATAAATATAAGAGTGAATATTTAAGGATAAAAAACTTGTATGAAATGAAAAAGAGCCTTGTGAACTGATGTACTGTGATTCTGAAATGTTATTTAGACAAAGTAAGAGAGAATGCCTAAAGAAAAATAAAGATTTGTGAATTAAAGAAAAGATAAAAAATATTAAAGAGACAGTGTTATTATTTGAAAGGTAAGAAATATGTGATGCTTTATTAGAAAACCTTCTGCATCACTTGGGGAATAAAACAGAAGTGGTGAGAAATAACAAATGTGAATTATATTATGAATAAAACAAATTATGAGAGCAATAAAGGAACTAGCACAACACTGTACATCTCAGCTGTTCAGGCTTTCACAGAATGTTGAGATTTTTACATTATATTTTTGCTCTGTTCCTCATAAAAGCTTCTGTCATATCATTAAGGATGGAAGTTACTAAATAATAACATACATTTTTAGTTTCAAAGCTCATATCCTTCAGAAAATGCATGCTAACAAAAAACATTTTATTCTATCAATGTTTCAAATTTATAAGAGAAACATTTAAAATTGTTCATATTTTTAGGCCTTTGTCCCCCATTATTTTTGGCTTTGCCCAGATTTCTTTGGCTAAGAGGTTGACATGTAGTTAGAAATACTGATACAAATTAATACAACCTAGGAAGTAAAACCAGTCAGTGAAATACAAAGCAAAGAGCTGCAAGAGGAAAAAAATAAATAAAAGAATTAGATGAAGTACTTAAAAGTACATGTGTATAATTCTGTGAGAAAAACATAGAATTGCTTTTGGATTTTATAAAGACATGGGAGAAAAAGAAAAGGGTTATTTTTGTAAAAGTGCTTAATGAATTGTTGAAAGGAGGAATACAGATGGAAGAAGTATGTATCCGAATTGTTTTCTTTTGGCTTTTCCCGGTTAGGGGTCACCACACCAGATCACCTGTCTGCTCATGATTGGCAGTGCAGTTTTTACGGTGTCGAGTTGCCAGCATGGTGCCCATCCTACCACAGAAGACACACACATGCACGCACTCACACCTAGGGTCAATTTAGAGTGTCCAATCCTCCTTTGGGATGTGGGAGGAAACCAGAGCAAACCCACGTGACCACAGGTAGGACATGCAGACTCCACACAGCAGGCACCCCAGCCAAACTTGAACTGGAGAATTTCTTGCTGTGAGGCGACAATGCTAACCACTGCACCATCACCCAGAAGTATGTTTGTGGCTGAATAATAAGGTTTATATGGAACATAGACAAAAAAAAATAGAATTTTAAAAAAGTAGAGGCTGCTTACTTTCTGATTATTATTATAAAATACCAGAACAAATCTTCCAAGACACACCACGAGAACACTGAGGTCTCCTGAAACACGTACTTTATTCCAAACAATAAAAGGATGTATAAGCGCTTTCACATGCGTCTTGCATGCTTCTTCAGATACAATTCAAAACTTAAATCTAACTGTTTTTATACATCACTGTGTTAACAATCATTCAATTCATCAACTTAATAGACCTATTAAGCCATAGTAATCAATCAATCAAGTAAAAAATCAATCAGGTAAAAATATATATCAATCAGGTAAAAAGTACTCTCTGCTTTCTCAAATGTACATTTCATTTCATTCATTTGACATCTCATAACCTACACTTTATAAATTTATAACATTCATTGTTACTATTTATTGTTATTATTTGTAAACATAAACACAATAAAGAGCTATTATAAAGATATAAATATTGAAGCATGATAAACAATTAAAAATTGACAATTAAAAATTGACATTGTCTTCAGCCGAGCATCTCGTATTTCTGTGTATTAATGTATGCCTTCTTAAACCTAGCTCAAGACTTATAAATCTCATAAAAGTCATAAACAACTCATGAAACACTCATAAAACAGCAAGTCACATTCTCGTGCACCTCTTACGTATTGCTGCGAGCAGATGCTCACAATATAAGGCGTACTGCTGGTGGCATCAATATAACCAAGATATCCCCATTCAGTATGTAACAGCCTCAGAAACTAAAAGCAAACTCTGTTGGATTATACCTCAGCTGCGAAACATCATGGTGCTTCGTAGTGTTTCATAACATCACCAGATAGGCATCTTGTTCAAAACATTATTAAAGCGTTATAGCATACTCTTGTCTTAGCGTCTCTAAATCAAGCTACACTAAAATACACTGAAATATACATTCCAAAGGTCACTAGAGAACTGCCATCTAATGTACTCTAATATTAAGCTAAATTTAATAATGAATGTTAAATTTAAAAAATACATTTTTAGTATTAAAGTTAAAAGAAAAAAGAGAGAAAAAATAGAAGAAATAAATTACAAACAGCACTATCTTATGGGGATTATATCTAACATCTGTTTGACCTTCAATCTTTATAACATATTTATTTACCTATTCTATATAATAAAAGATCTAATACGATCTAATAGAGATGTAATCTAACTGTTAACACTCCTAACACTGAATGATGGTTTCTCAAAACGCTTACCTACTTGCGACAACTCTAAAGCTGTTAGCAGTTCTATCCATTAAGCCAGAGTATAGCACTGTAGTGAAAAAACCTGAACATCTCATGATTGGGATTAAAAATCGAACTTACTTATTCCCATCTGTGTGTCCAATATAATATAAGCATCTCCCACATCTGACTAATTAAAATATTATCATATCAAGATGCTGTATGCAGAGAACCAGTGACACAGCAATATGAAAGCCATGTATATAAACTTTCAAACATGGTTAAACATTCTATGTAGTGATAGTATTTCATTTCAACTCAGGATAGACCCATAAAATCGACAAAGATAAAATAAAATAAAACCAACTAAATTCTTTGGGGCTTATTATTATAAAATATTTGTAAGATATTAAAGGTTTAATTTAATAAAGTCATTAAAAATAGCAGAATAAAGGATATTTAGAATTCAGGGGAAACAAAAAAACAGATGTTAATTTTGATTAAACAAGTGGTCAACAGTACCATCAGAGGGATGAAAGAAATGATGAAAATTAGTGGGATGTGATGCAGAGAAGTTATTTGGCAAGGCAGCCCTAACAAGTGTGGAAGACATTAAGGACATATGGATTAGGGGATAAAGTGGTAAGACCACTACAATCAGTCTGCGAGAATACACAAGTAAATCAATTGGTGAATGAGTGGCTTGATAAGATAAAAGAAGTAAGAAAAAAGGTGAAGCAAGGATGGCCCATTACTTTGTGCTAGTTATGAAAACAATGTAAAACAGAGAAAGAGGTAAGAATGCCAAATACAATGGCATATGCATATGATTTGACACTGATATCAAGAAGTAAAATTCATATGAGGTAGATAATATTAGAGGTGGAGAAATGTTTGTAGTACATAGGACTGAATTTTAAAAAAGTTGAAATGTAAAGGTGTAGGAGATGTAGTCAGTCAAAAAGTAATATATTTAGCAAGTAGAAGCATAGATATTGGAGTAGGGTTTGAAGAAAGATAAATTATAAATAGCAGTATGGGAACTTATTAGACAAGTAGTCACTGTGACCATAAGATAGCTAGTCCTTAAACACCCTTAATAAGAGCACAATAATAATAATAACTATAAGTAATAATAATAATAATAAGTGGGTGGAGGACCCGGCCTACTCTGACTTACACCAGGTACCCATGCTAATGGTGGGAGGGGTGTATATGCCCTTATTAGGCAGCGTGTGCCTGCCATAAAGCCCAGCAGATCTGGGCCAATAAGCTACTAGCAGGCTGGTGTCTAAGTTGCCCAGCCTGGGTTACTTTGGGTAGCTCTGTTTAGTGATAGCTGGATGTAAAACCAATCAACCTCCCAAACATGAACTTAGAATTGCTGTACTTAATGTAGGTTCACTGACAGGATGTAGCTTGGAAGTGGATGACATGATAATACAGAAGAGGCTGGACATCCTATGTATCAAAGAGACAAGATAGAATGGCAGTGTAGCAAAGCCACTTGGATTGGGATTTAGAAACTACTACTCAGAAGGTGGACAGACTAGAAATGGTGTGGGAATTATGGTGAGAGAAAAGCTGCAGAAGGCAATGAGGGATATCATCAGAATTAGTGACAGACTCATAGCAATCAGACTCCAGTGTAATGATAGAGCAGTATTCATAATCTCAGCCTATCCCCCACAGCAGGGTTGTGATAGTGAGGAAAAGAGTGCATTCAGACAGCAGTTGCAGGACCTACTAGATAAAGCAGGACAACATGAATTGGTGTTGATAGTAGGTGACTTAAATGGACATACTGGGAAAGACAGAACAGGAAACAAGGACTGCCTGGGTCCACATGGGTGGTGCAACAGGAATAAAGAAGGAGAGACCATTCTAGACTTCTGTCTGGCAAATGGCTTGATAGTAGCCAACACATGATTCAGAAAGAGAGACACCAACACCTATTTATTGCAGTAATAAATAGAAAAATGCTCCAAAATATTACAAACTGGTTTCGGCAAACGCCTTTTTCAGTGTAAACACAAACATGAATGATTCAAAAATGTTTTTATACTTTTTCCTTTTCTATATGTAAATTGACATTGTAGTGATAACATTTGACTTAAATTCTT
This sequence comes from Protopterus annectens, assembly GCF_019279795.1. Lineage (NCBI taxonomy): Eukaryota > Metazoa > Chordata > Ceratodontiformes > Protopteridae > Protopterus > Protopterus annectens. The sequence goes on from NC_056740.1 coordinate 7,870,406, forward strand.
GTCTGTCAAAAGACTATCCTAATGTTTATTAATCAGCTGGCAAAACTGTCTAGAATTAGCACCAAAAGTTGTCATAAAATGTGTCTGATGATCATCCTTAGAACATGTTTTATACTTCAACAAAGTCGCTCTATCCACACTCTGTGCAAATCATTGGGCCTGATGTATAGTAGTATCCTTATATCCCCTAGCCCGAAATCTATCTGTCAGCTCCTCATTATTTTTATTCAGCATCCAAGGACGAGCATATTCTTTTAACCCTAAGAAACTGGGACTTGGGAATATTTGAGGTGAACCACCAACAGCTATTTATTGTAGCAATAAATAGAAAAATGCTCCAAAATATTACAAACCGGTTTCGGCAAAACCCTTATTCAGTGTAAACACAAACAGAGATTAAAATACCTTACACAGTAACACTTTAATACACCCAACAAGACTCACCTCAATTGTGCTGGCCGGGCATTTTTTTTGACTTTTTGACTTTATTCTGGCCATGCGCTTTTGCCGTACTGGTGTACTGCTGCTGTGTGTTTGCTTGGGACTGAGTACGCTATTGGCAATTGGAACTAATGGCTCTCCTGGTTGCAGCACCTCTCTGTTTTCACTCCAAGAGTCTGCTTGTTTTGGATTTATCTACAAGTTGGTGAATTCAATAAATAGGTGCGATTTGGTGGTTTAGATATTCTGCGATAGTCCTGGAGAAAGATATGGGGTGTATTATGGATTTACCAGCTCTTATTTCGGGATTGGTGTCCGATAAGGATGATTTGCGTGAGTTTGAACATTTGGGCTCCAGCAGCATTAATGATTCAGGTACTGCTAAAAATAATAGTTTAACTTATGAAAAAGCATTTGAACAGCTGTATAATGTAGTCAAAAAGCTTTGTGCTTGTGTCTAGCATTTGAAACTTAAAAGCCTACCATTTGAAGGGGTATTGTCCATGAGGACTGCGAGTGTTTATACAACCAATGATATATGAGAATGATAAATGTTTGATTAAGGAATGGACTCAAGTGTAACAAACGGCATCCATGATGTTTGTAAAAGTGCTTATGGCATACTATGAAAGACAGGTCTCTATCATTTTGGTTGAAGTCATGCAATATGTCGAACAAGCTAAACATTTTGATTAACAGGTGGAATATAACAAGTACTTTAGAGACTTTTCCTCTATGCTTCACACTAATGAAAATGAGTTACAAACATAAATTTAAAAAATTTAAAAGAGACAGTTTTGATTATGTTAATGGGAGAGCCTTTAACATCCATAAATCAGTCAAATTTAATACAGATAAAGAAGGTTATTCTCAAGATGGGGGAAATAAAAAATCGAAGAAAGAGACCCCGATCCATTTTAAAGAAAAAACATGGACAGGAACCGGTTCTTCTATGAATGATTCATCTTCAACTACAGAGACTGATGTGGAAGTTTCTAATGAGTCATCAGAAGCCAAAAAGAGAAAGCCTTTGGTACCAAAAGAACTGGACGGAAACATTCCAGGAGAGCCAACGACATTAGAAGCATTAATTTGTCTAATGGCACCAAAATAATTTACTCTTCTGTTATACATAATGTGTCTCCTATTGTGCTAACTGCATATGGAAGGGAAGTGCTGAACAAGGGATTGGGGTTTGTTCCAACACATATGGTGACTAAAAATGTTTTTGTTAATGACCTTTTATTTTTTTGTCGAAAGTTGAATTTAATGTTATATTTTCAGAATAAGAATGTTCTGAATGAAACACAGTTTACATTTAGACCATCTACCTTTCACCCACCAATGAATAAATATTCAGATAGTGCTAGATACTACTTCATCAGAAGGTTTTAAAAGATTTATATTTTAATTTTGATTATAAGTTGGTTTTGAGGAGAAATTTGACCCCATGAACAATATCAGGCATTAACATCTTTTAAAAAAATAACCACAATGTAGTTATGAATAGTGCTGACAAGGGGGGAGCAGTAGACCTATGGGATTGGGAAACTTATGTACAGGAGGCTATTAGCCAATTATCAGATGCACAGTTTTATCAAAAGATGGTATTAGACCCTACTCTACACTTTAAGAAAGAGATAGATTCTTTTTTGTTATTAGCCTTTGAAGAGGGCATTATTATTAAGAATATAGTATACCACTTGACTGTTGTTTATCCCTAGCCACAACAATTTTGTATGCTTCCTAAAATTCATAAACATCTTACAAACCCTCCAGGTAGGACTATTGTGTCGAGTCATGGTTCTTTAACTGAACCACTATCTGAATTTTTGACTAAGTATCTTAAGCCTTTATTGGTAGGTGTTCGTACTAGAATACAAGATACTACTGAATTTTTGAATATATTGGCTGATTACACAGTTGGATTCCTCCTGGCATATGTGCACCTTGGATATCAGAGCACTATATACAAATATGCCTCATTGGGCAGGTTTACAAGCTATTAATTTTTGGCTAAACCGTATGTGTATTTATGAACCTGGATTTAATACTTTTCTGCTCTGTTTAACAGAACAAGTTTTGACAAAAATGTTTTTTTATTTCAATGGGGGTTATCTTTAACTTTAAGAGACGGCTATGGGAACATCTTTTGCCCCCATTTATGCTGACCTGTTTATGGGGTACGTAGAGGAACAATTGATATATGGTGGAACACATAACATTTTTTTGCCAGAAATGGATGTATGGGGGCATTATTTGGATGATTGTCGGCTGACATGGAAATCTGATACTGTATATTTGGAATAATTTGTTCAATATCTATATGAAAACAAATGGGGTCTATGTTTTCCATTTCCTTTGATGTTCAACAAATTTCCTTTCTTGATCTGGTGGTTAGTAAACAACCTGATGGGACTTTGAATACTACTTTATTTTGAAAAGCTACACACTACAATAGTTTATTGGCAGCAGACAGCTACCATCCATCTTATATTGTTAATAATATTCCCAAGTCCCAATTTCATAGGGTTAAAAGAATATGCTCATCCTTGGATGAGCTGAATAGAAATAATCAGGAGCTGACTGATAGATTTTTGGGCTGGGGATATAAGGATACAACTATACATCAGGCCCAATGTTTTGCACAGAATATGGATAGATCGACTTTGTTGAAGTATAAAACGCATTCTAAGGATGATCATCAGGCATGTTTTATTACAACGTTTGGTGCTAATTCTAGACAGTTTTGCCCGCTGTTTAATAAACATTGGGATATTCTTTTGACAGACAAGAATTTAATTCATATGTTACCACTACAATGTCAATTTAAATATACCCCGGGATTCATGAAGCTCGGCGCAAGGCCGGCGTAAGGCCTGCGCCGGCGGTGCATGGAATATCCGGCGCAGTAGCGCCATATACATATTAATGAGAGTGCACCGGAATCACAGACACGTGCGTAGTGTACGTGAGCGAGCCCAGGTAGGATGCGTCTGGAGGCGTGTCAAAGCCGGCAGGAGGTGAGCAACCTAATGTGCTGACAGCCACGGTCCGCCCACAATAGTAATGGCAGCAGCCAGGTCCCGTGCAGAATGAAACGCACGGACAGTACGCAACATAGTCCCCGTTCCAAATCAACGGAGAAGCAAATAGAAGCCACCAAGGCATAAGTGTACCCGTTCAAGGAGCAAAGGATACGCATAAGACCGCCGCCGTCCCGCAATGTACTGTCAGTGTTTACACTCAGAGAAGGTGTACAGCCGCATGTCAGCGCGCCGCACCGACATAGGAGCAGCGACTAAGGTCACCACCTGTCCCACTGTGTTTGGGGCAG
>NC_056740.1:8552183-8652183 GCF_019279795.1 Protopterus annectens
TACTGCAATTCAGGTACAGCATGCTATGTGCTGGTCTGGCACACATTAGTAGCCTTGTCTGACCACATGATGCTGCATGATGATGGCTCATGGTACTACACTCCATCCAGTTACAGTGGCCACAGTACTACACATATCATTAATTGCTATGCACCTCAATGTTGTGATTGTGCAAACATATACACCTATACACAATATGCATAGCAATCACCATTTGTACAAAGTGACACACATATGTCTTGTAATGTTATTGAGTTTATAGGTCACACGACACACATTGTGTATGTGTGATGTTTAATGTTGCAGTTGTGTGGTAGCATACCATGTCATGGATGGCAGTGGCATGTCCACAATATGTTCTACACTCACCATAACCACTGTACAATGGCTATGTTGAGCAATGGTATTACATCAGGTATACATGCACCACTCATCCTGTGTGTATACATAGCATGCATGTGCTAAACCTGTGTCCACAATTACCTGCTAAAGACACAGATGCTCTAATCAGAAATGGATATCTATGTGACACACAGATACACATCCAGCCATAGTATGTATACCTGTGAGTGATGGTGCACAAGACATTGCAGAGCTTTTAATACTTGCACAGCAATGTTGTGTCCATGTACACATTGTGTTCCAGGGTGAGGCCAATCACTGAACAAAACACACATGCATCAAAGCCATGTATACTGTTATTAGCAAGGGCTGTCTACACTCACACTGCATGCTGTTGAGCAACACACATCCTGCATGCTGTCACGTTTGATAGAAATGTTTGGCTTGTGATACTGTACCCCGCCATCACACTCTATTGAGTATGTTCTGGATTGCTAGTGGTGTGTGTGTGTGTGTGTGTGTGTGTGTGTGTGTGTGTGTGTGTGTGTGTGTGTGTGTGTGTGTGTGTGTGTGTGTGTTTGTCTGTTTTAGTGAGGAGTGTATTTGTGTGCATGTGTTCATGTGTGCATGTGTGCATGTGTGCATGTGTTCATGTGTGACGACATCATGTACAGGTCGTAAAGTGTGTTTCCTGTCTTCCTCTCACAGGTGCTGATTTTGGGTTGGTTCACTGCAGCAGGGAAACTGATGTCACTGAGCATAATAGTGATAATTATGATAGGTGTGTTGAGGCACAGGCATGTTTGCCAGGGTCTGTCATTGGGCCACCAATCAACAGTACACAAGTGTCCACCCCATCCATGCACACAGTCATACTGCCAATACATCCATCACCAATGCCCTTAGCTGAGGGACAGCGTACAGCCGGCATTGGCCAGGACAGTGTGGTATCTATGGCACATGCATCCTGACACAGCAGCCATAACCAGATGTCTGGAAGGGTACCACATAGGCAGATGTCCAGGGGTTCTCTTCAGAGCACTGCTGCTCATCATGCCACTGGCAGACGTGCCACAGGTCTTACAACCTCACACATGTTCCAGGCTGTCATGGAGGCACAGGCAAGTATGGAACGGTACACCAGACAGGGACTAAGGGCACAGAGGGCACATACCACCATAATTGACAGTATCCGTGACCTAGCAGGTGCCATCCATCATTACACTGAGGTCACTGATAGACGTTGGGGTGAGACATTAGATGTCCTCTGCAATGTCCATGTCCATGTGTCAGGACAGTGCGGGACAGTTGAGTTGTCGACGTGGACATATGCCAGCAACATCAGCAGCTGGCAGTCGCCGCAGATGTCCCTCAAGACACAGCCACTCCCATAGTGCCAGTACCAGCCCCAGCAATGTTGAGGGTGGTCTGTCCATAGACCGTCCTAAAAGACCACGTGCACATGGCTCTGGACAGTCCCAGCAGGGACCTGGGTCCAGTGTACATCCATCGACCTCTGGGGATAGTACCCAGTCAGGCTTAATACCTGATAGTGTCAATAGCACCCCTGCCAGGCAGAGGTACCATATCCATGGCCAGAGATGGTGATCTGTAAAGCCTGGCAGGTACATTCTGTGGCTGTCCCACAAATATCCGTATATGGCAGCCACATGGTGGAACTGTGTGCATGCAGACACACACACACATAAACAAGACATCTAGGGCTACCACATACCCGCACACATTACATCAGCATTGGCCCATAGCAGTACTCTTGGCCCTCACACACACACACACACACACACACACACACACACACACACACACACACACACACACACACACACATGTTGATTGTATGGCTCACTGTAGGCCTCTGGCAAACCAACAACACACTCTGTGCATATGATGAAACCTGTGCCACCTCCTGTCATCTGTAACATCGATGCAGGAGCAGGCTACCATGGTGCTGATGCACAGGGTGACTTTATAGCAGTTTAGCAATGTTAGCATGTTGTCAGCAGTAGAGTGTAATGATATGCTTGAAGGTGTAGCTGAGCAGGCATGATGCATTTAAGCTATGATTGTCAATGTAGTAATGTTTACACCAGGTTTAGTTCCAATAGTGTATTGTCTGCCCACGTGCCACTTGGCTGATGTGTGTAGTATTGGCAGCATGTGTTGGAGAGTGGACAGTATGTGTGGGATGTATGTGGCACAGATTTACAGGTGTACATTTGTGAACATGGTGGAGGAGCACTGTCTGCATGTATGTGCATAGTGGACACATGGGCAGGGTGACATGCCCTGTATTACTCAGTAACAATCCATAGTTTCTATTGGTGGCCAGTATGCATTGTACTACACACATTTCGGAACTTGACTACACATGTGTGTATGACATGGTTTGACACTGTGCTGTGGGTGATACTGTTACTATCTGTCATTGTTTTGCATTCTGGTAGTATACATAACTTCAACAGCCTGACCATAGCCAATTGTTAGATGATGTCTTGACAACTGACACACAGATGTAGGACACACAGTAACATTTGGATCCTTCAGGTACTATACTATGCCAGTAACCAGTGGTATTCACCTGCACCCATTACTGAGACCACTCCTGTTTGGCATATAGCTCTCTTAGGTACAAGCAATTACAGTAGGGATGTGTCCATCCAAGTCTGGTAATGCATACTGTGGCCTATAATGCATTCTCCAGATGACACACACATCCTCCACAAGGGTATCACACAGACAGATACCTGTTGTCAAACCCATGCTGTAAAGCTATAAGCCAACCAAAGCATAGTCATCCACCTTTACGGGACATAGTATCCCCACAGTACCACATAGGTAGTAGCCACCAACATGAAGAACAGGTACTGATGTGTACATGCAACCAAGTGGTACATAATCTCTCCTTTGATAATCACATTTCCAAAGGTATTTTTAAATCCCTCTGTGGATCACATAAGCAATAAGGGGTCTGCATGTATATCCACAAAGGTTGTTGTACACCTATAATGAATAGCCATCATTGATAGACTTTGCTGCGTTTGAACAGGACTGACATATACCTCGGCCATAAACCCTCACTCACACAATTCTATAGAAACCGTAATGAGTGTGTGTGACACAGTTGACCTAGGCCAGGGATCACTGCAGTGGCTGACCTTATCACAATCATACAGATGTGACCTAAGGTCTGGAAAGCAGCAGCACACTCTTGAAAAGATGATAGATGTGTTCTTGGAGAAAGCAGGGTTCCCACACATGCAATAATTGAGGTCACATGTACGTATATGTATTTGCCACACAGCTACCTCACATGTGCAATGCACATACTGGTGTCATACAGTAGTAAAAGCAAAATCTACAACACATTCACCAACAGTGCCACATACATAGAGCACACACATTCACCAAGTGCAGGATTCAAACCCCTAACTAACTATTTATTGATACTAGAGAAGCATGTATTAACACGACACGCTACACACATTACTCTGAGCTTTCTTTTCCACAGGTTTATTTGTTGGATGGTGACATCATCAGACCTGGCAAAGATTAGTATACCTATTTTAAGGTGTCTGAATACACTTCAAAAAGGTTGCCCCTCTTCAAGGAGATCATACACCAACAGGCACACACAGTTGTCAAGTGCAGGGTTCAAACCTCTACCGAACTGGATTATGATACTACAGATGTATGCAGTTACAGGATGCACTACACACATTACTTTGAGCTCTCTTTTCCACAGGTATATTTGTAGGATTGTGACATCATCAGACCTGACAAAGATTAGTATACCACTTTTAAGGTGTTTGAGTACTCTCCAAAAAGGTTGCGCCTCTCCAAGGCAATCACACACTAGTCAACTGCAAGATTCAAACCCCTACCTAACTGGTTTATGACACTACAAGAGCACGCATTTACACGACACACTATACACATTACTGCAAGCTTTTTGTTTCCACAGGTATATTTGTAGGATGGTGACATCATCAGACTAGACAAAGTGGGTTACATTAGGTGACATTGGGTGGGCTACATAGAAGGAATGTCTAAACACTTTGGCCATGTGATCATCAAAGGAGAGTTTACTATCTAACTGTGTCCCCATGGCCTTCATGACTTTCTCTATACATACTGGAGTACCACCTATGTGGTAATTTGTTTGCACTTTGTTTTAGCCAAAGGGCATGACTATGCATTCTTTGGCATTCTTCTTGAGGCATTGTTTTGATACCAGGTATCTGTCTCTGTAAGCCCCTTCTGGAGGATGTGTGTGTCAGCCATAGAGTCGATTATGGACCACAGTTAGCAGTCATCTGCAAACCTGTTCAGCCATACTCCTCCCATGCTTGCCTGTACCTCTGAGCAGTTTCTACTGAACAGGTGGGGTCCCAGGACCAAGACCTGTGGGATGCCATTTGTGACTGGCTTAGAGTCGGACATGGCACCCGCAACTCTGAACATGTGTGTTTGATCTGTGAGCCACTTGGCCACCCATCCTGTGACATAGCTGTTAATGTTCAAGCTGGTAAGCGTGTCCATGATGACAGAGTGGGGAATGATGTAAAAATTCCTTAGTGAGGTCCAGGTGGGCTGTGTGGACTACTTTCACCTCCATTTATGTCCTTGGTAACTGTTTGAAGTAAGTCAACTATGTTTAGGAGGCAGGATCTGCCTTTAACAAGGCGAGGTTGTATACAGTCCAATGTCTGGAGGTCTCCAATGTCTCTGTTTATGGATTCCATGACAATTTGCTCAATAGCTTTGTAGACGAGGCTGAGTAGACATATAGGGCAATGGTTTCCAGGTTCTGTTGTGGCACCCCCTTTGTGGAGCTGGATGACTGTTAGTCTATGTCATTCTTTGGGTATATACCCTGTGGTACGATTGAGTCTGGGCAGTGAATATAGGTGAGGGTGTAGTTCCTTATGGGCCTAGTGTAAGACGCAGCCTGGGACACCATCCAGTCCTATTGATGCTGTGTTCTTGGCTTTGGAGAGGACTGTCTTTACCAGCATGTCCATGACGTCTGGGGCTCTGCATCCTTTTGTGATGGACACAGGCCCTTTTGGGGGTGATGGGGGGAAGTTTGCAATGAACATGTCCCCCAGGATGTGGGCAATGAAAGTTGGTTCAGTGTATTTCTTGCCATTTGTCAGTAGCTGACAACATATTTGGAAGTTGACACCTACATGTCTGGTATAGCTACCACAGGCTTTGTGGTTGTTATTCTTACATTCCTTGGCAATTTGTCTTTAGAAACTGTCCTTGAATTATTTTATGAACGATCATTGTTTCTTCCGAATAACGATCAGTGATGCCTTTCCTTTAGTGAAGTTGGCTCTATCAGGTGTTAGTTTCCTCCTTCTGTTGTCTAGCTTATTTATGGGCAACGACCACCAGATTGTTTTTTTTATTTTTGGAGGAGTGCATCTTGGTTTTATTTGTGATGTCTCGATCCATGCATCTCTGTAGATGCTCATAGGATGCACTTGTAACTGATTCTGCAGACTGTATATCATTATCCTATAGCAAGAGGGCTTTGGAACTTTCCACTTTGGTCTTGGGACATGTGCAGTTTGCTTTTGAAAATGTCTTCACAGTGGTTTCATTGACTGGGTGGGGGGGTGGGATGTGGCTGTCCAGCGAGGGTTTTATCTCTGTTGTGGAACACTGGTACCCCATGTTGGTGATGATCATGTCCAGTATGGTGTCACCTCTAGTGGGCATGGTGACCAGCTGTTCCAGGGTGTTAGAGTTTTTAAACTGTAGGAAACATTGGGCAAAGGACGTTGTACACAAGTAATTCTCCTACTCAATGTTTGGGTAGTTGTAATCACCTCACAAAATGGTGTTTGATAGGACCTTTATACTTTCTACTGTTCTCAGGAATACTGAGTGAGGTTCCTGTGACAAGGTAGGTGATCTGTAGCAGGCTACAATCTGATGAGCAGCTTTGTCCAGTGTTAGTTGTACTTGCATGATCTCCAAGGCCTCATGCTGTGCCACTAACCTGAAGGTGTGAGTATCTATAAGGTAAATGGGTATACCCCTTCCTTTTGTATTTCACTTGTGGTTTTGGGTGCAAAGGTCAGAGGGATTGTGAGTGTTTTACGTGGAGCATGTCCAACAGCTCTGCGTTTGACATAGCTTTGTATGTTAGGCAGTGACCACATCTGAGTAGGCGATATGCAAGGGAGTACAGATGGAGCATTTTGAGATGGTCTGTGCATGGCATGTATTTCAGGCTGCTGATGCTCTTTGTGAGGTATTGCTGCAGGCTTTCCAGTTGTTGTAGTTGTCTTGTGAGGTACATAGCAAAAGTGGCATTGTACTCTATTATAGTTCTAGTGAGTGATGAGTAGTGGGGAACAATGTCCTCTTCTGTTCTACATGAGACACATTTTGTGATGAGGTGTGCCACATAGCAGGGTTTCCTGACTACTGTGGGGATGTGATTATCACAGTTGTGTCCAGTGTCCACCTGTGACCCAAGGTCTCTTGTCACACTTTCAGTGTTAAGTATACTACCGCCTATGTTGTAGTTCTTGGCTACAGAGTTTTTAACAAAGGGGATGACAATGCACCTTTTGGAATTGAGCTAGAGCCCATGGCTTTGACAACAGCCATCTGTCTCAGTGAGGCCCTTTTGTAGGATGTCCACATCTTTAGTATTTACAATTATGGCTCCTAGTTTGCAGTCCACTGGAAACTTCAGTAGCCACAGACCTTCCATGTTAAAGTTTACTTCAGGGAAGTAGATAGTAAACAGGACAAGACACAGGACTGGGCCTTGTGGTACTGCACTCATCACTGGTCCAAAGTCATACTTGGAGTCTGCTACTTTCACAGTGTGTGTTCTGTCAGTAAGCCTGTTGGCAGCCCATCTTGTGACATAGGTTCATAGGTTCATAGGTAGGTACTAGGCTATTGGCCCTAGGGCCTATATAAGCCTAGTCAAAGGTACCCTGGCTTTCGCCATCCAAGAAAATTATTTTCCTGTGCCACTGTCGAGCAGAGCCACAGAAGTGATCCCCGGGGTGAATTTCCTATCTCCCATCCAATTATCAAGATTTTTCTTGAACAGTGCTAATGAGGAGCTTTGTTTGATATAGATAGGTAGTTTGTTCCAGAGTATGGGAAGTCTCTGGGACAGGAATCTATCCCTCCAGCATGTTCTGTTTATTGTGGTGATGAGGTTTAGGTCCCTAGAGCGTGTAGCTTGTAGGGATTAGGATTTCTTTAAGTGGAGCATGTCTAAAAGCTCTGGGTTTGACATAGCTTTGTGTGTTAGGCAGAGATCTCCTCTGAGTAGGTGATATGCAATGGAGTAAAGCTGCAGTCTTTTGAGATGGTCTGCATAGGGCATCTCTTTGAGGAAGGTAATCCTCTTTGTGAGATATTTCTGTGGCCTTTCCAGTTGTTGTAGATGTCTTGTGAGGTACATACCAAAAGGGGTATTGTACTCAATAATGGGTCTGAATGACGAGTAGAGGGGAACAATGACCTCTTTTTTCCTGGATGAGAAACCTTTTGTGATGAGGTGTGCCACATAGAATGATTTCCTGACTACTGTGGCGATGTGATTATCAAAGTAGAGACTACTGTCCACCTGTGTCCCATGGTCTCTTATCACACTTTCAGTGTTAAGTAGACTACCACCTATGTGGTAGTTCATGGGTACTGAGTTTTTACCAAAAGGAATGACAATGCACTTTTTGACATTGAGCTTGAGGCCATGGCTTTGACACCAGGCATCTGTCTCAGCAAGGCCCTTTTGTAGGATGTCTGCATCTTTTGGAGTTTTGATTATGGCTCCTAGTTTGCAGTCATCTGTGAACTTTGTTAGCCAAAGACCTTCTGTGTTGGCCTGTACTTCAGAGAAGTAGATACCAAACAGGAGAGGACCCAGGACTGAACCCTGTGGTACTCTACTTGTCACTGGTCTGAAGCTGGATTTGGAGTCTGCTACTTTCACAGTGTGGGTTCTGTCAGTGAGCCAGTTGGCAACCCATTTTGTGACATAGGGATTTATACCTAGTTTAGTGAGTTTATTTATAATTCCAGAGTGGGGGATGGTGTCAAAAGCCTTGGCGAGATCTAGATAGGCTGTGTGAGCCACCTTACCCTCATCTACGGCTTTGGTGACTGCTTCAAAGAAGTCTATCAGGTTTAGGAGACATGATCTGCCTTTTACAAACCCAAACTGGGTGGGGTCCTGAGTTTGGAGATTACCAATGTCATTGTTTATAAGTTCCATGATGATACGCTCCATAGCCTTGCAGACCAGGCTCGTTAGGCTAATGGGGCGGTAGTTTCCGGGGTCTGTGGTGTCCCTCCCTTTGTGGAGTGGGATAACTGTCGCTGTGCACCATTCAGGGGGCACATAGCCTGAGGTGAGGCTATGATTGAACATGGTACTTAGGTGGGGTGCCATTTCGTTCTGTAGTTCATGTAGAACACAGCCTGGGATGTCGTCAGGTCCCATGGATGCTGTGTTCTTGGCTTTGGATAGTGTGTTTTTTACCTGTGCAGCCGTGATTACAGGAAATTTGCATTCTTCTGGTATAGAGATGGGCCCTTTAGGGGATGACAGAGGGGTAAAGTTAGCACTGAACCTATCTGCCAGGATGTTGGCAATATCCGTTGGTTCTGTATATTTAGTGCCATTGTGCTGTAACTCAGAGCAGATCTGAGTGTTGCCATTGAGATTCTTGACATAGCTATAGAATGCTTTGTGGCTGTTTTTAGAGTCAGTGGCGATTTTGTTTTCTAGCTTTGGAGGATTTTATGAGGGATCTCATCTTCTTACTGAAGCTGACCAGGGAGTTTCTCCAATCATGGGATTTTACTCTTTTTTGCAACAGTTTCTTTCTTCTGTTGTAGAGTTTGTTTATGGCAGGGGACCACCAGATTGGCTTCCTTTTTTTGGAGGATAGCATCTTGGTTCTGTTAGGGATTGCATGATCCATGCACTCATGTAAGTGCTTATAAAGTGCATTTGTGTAGGATTCAGCAGTCATACCTCTATTGTCCGTCAGCATGGGTGTCATGAAGTTTGCCACTTCTGTCTTAAGAAGCATGAAGTGGGCTTTGGAGAAATTTTTTACTGTGGTTTCCCTAATGGGGGTGGGGGAGGGATGTGGATGTCTAGGATGATTAGCTTATGGTCGGATCTGACCAACGAGGAATTGACCTCTGGTGTGGAGCACCGGTTGCCCATGTTGGTAATAACCAGGTCTAGGATATTGCTGCCCCTGGTAGGGGTGTGGATAAGTTGATCCATGGCATTGGAATTTATGAATTCCAGAAAACGTTGAGCACAAGAGTTGGTACAGGAGTAGTTTTCCCAGTTAATGGTAGGGTAGTTGAAATTGCCCATTATTAGGGTGTTAGGTTGTACCCTAATATTTTCCAGTGTATTAAGAAATGAGGAGTGGGAATCCTGGGGCATGGTGGGGGATCTGTAGCAAGCTACAATTTGGATTGTGGTCTTACCCAGAGTTAGTTGCACTTGGATAATCTCGGATGCATTATGCTGAGCAACTAGCCTGGAGGTGTGGATATCCTTAATGAATATGGACACGCCTCCGCCTTTAGTGTTTCGGTCCAAGTTAGGTGGCCGAAAGGTGTGGTTTGAATTATAGCCTGGTAATGCAGGGGTACTCTCTGCAGCCTTGAACCAGGTCTCTGTCATTGCACAGATGTCGATGTTCTCCATTTTAAGGAGTGCCTCGAGAGAGTGCATTTTGAGGTTTATACTTCTAGCATTGAGTAGCAATACCCTCAGATTATTCTTGCCTGCACCTGTTAGGGTGGTGAATTTGTCATTTGAACCTTGCCTAAAAAAGGCACTATAGGGGTGGCTAGAGCCTTATTAGCCAGTATCTGGAATCCCAGGGGTGACAGGTGCAGGCCATCTCTGGCAAAGCATCGTGGCTTGTCGATCATGTCATCCCAGGCAGACAGATACTGGATCCCCTTAGAATGACACCAGAAGCTTAGCCAATTGTTGAAGTCAATAATTTTGTCCTTGTACTGTGGTATCATTTTGGGTGATGGCAGGATGCTACTCAGGGCTAGGGTCATACCTGCCTGGGCTACAAGGAGGTACGTCTCAGGTCATTCACACTAACATGGACAATGACAGAGTCATATTTGTACTTGTCGTGGAGTGACCTGAGTGCATGCATTATGTGGCGGATCCTGGCACCCGAAAGGCAGCTGACAGTAACTTTCTCCTTGTTTAGCCTGGTGAGTGCAACATCAGTGTGCCTGACTATAGAGTCACCTATGACTGGAGTGTTGGGTACGTTGTTATGCCTTATGGGCTGTGGTTGAGTGGCCCACTGAGTTTGTGGGCTATGTGTCATTTGGGTTGTGTTGGGGGGTGGAGGTTGCTTGTGTTTCTGCTTTGGAGGTCCCTGTTGCTTGGGCAGGTTTTTACTGAGAGTCTCTGCGAATGTAGGTGTGTGTTTTGTGTTTCTATGTGTGTGTTTTGGTGGTGTAGGTTTTGAGGGATTATGTGCTGAGTGTGGTGTGGTGCAAGTGTTTACCTTCTCCTCTTGACTGTCTAGTCCAGTCTTGGGTGAAGAGAGCTTTGCTTCCAGTTTGGCTATATAAGTGCATCTCTCACAGGTTGTAGTGTTGGGTGGTAGGAGGAGAGGGTTGTCTGTGTACATGAGGCAATTACTGCATTGCCCCAAGATGCCCAGATTCATCAGGTAGACAGGAGAAAACACCGGGGGCTGACCCTTAGACATGCTTGTTTAAGTACTAGAAAATGTTTTCCTCTAGACAGTGAGGAAAGTTGAGTGCTGTAGTAATTTGTAGCTTATTTAGTGCTTACAATAAGTTCTGAACAAGTGCTGAAACAAAAAACTGGCTAGTTCTAAGAAAGAAAATTAAGCTAGAAGGCTTCCCTCCAACACAGAAAGGCTTGGGCCCTAGAAGCCTACAAATAGTCCTGGACACCGCAAATCTATATACAGGCTCAACTACCCACAGGAAAGGCAGGAAACAAGCTTAGAAAAAGTTTTTTTTTTTTTTTTTTTTTTTTAGTGGAAGGAGAGAAAGGAGTAGCAGAAACTAAGCTGATTGGCATTCTCAAATGTTCTCCCTGTACTGGGTAGAAAAAAGTAATGACAGTAGACTGGGAGGAGGGTCCCAGATCAAATTTACACTAGGGGTGGGCAACTGCAAAGCCACCAACTATAAAAACTCTATACCAACAAGCAGGGAGGGTGGGAAACAAACTGCAGAAATGTTTCTCACAGCTGAAAAGCAGCAGTGAGCCTTTAAATGAAAGTTTTAAACAGCTAAAGGAGCCTCTAGAAAAAAGAGTTTAACTGCAACAAGTTATCAGAAACAAACAACCCAACAGATACTTAATAAAAGTGGAAAATTTCCAGTTAATACCTCACACACAGTGAAACTAGCTAGAAAAATATACAGTACACAAAGTGCTATGAATAACAAAAATAAAGAACAAGAACATAGCAATTTATACTAGATTAATGGGTTTATCTATATTTCCAGAGTGTGGGGTGGTGTTGTAAGCCGTGGCAGGATCAATATAGGCTGTGTGAACCACCTTACTCTTGTCGACGGTTCTGTTTACTGCTTCAATGTCATCTATCAGGTTTAGGAGACATGATCTGCATTTTACAAACCTAACATGGTTGTGGTCCAGGGTTTGGGGATTACAAATGTAATTTTTTATATGTTGTATGATGATACATTCCATGGCCTTGAAGAACGGGCTCGTCAGGCTAATGGGGCGCTAGTTCCTGGGGTCCGTGGTGTCT
This sequence comes from Protopterus annectens, assembly GCF_019279795.1. Taxonomy (NCBI): domain Eukaryota; kingdom Metazoa; phylum Chordata; order Ceratodontiformes; family Protopteridae; genus Protopterus; species Protopterus annectens. The sequence continues at coordinate 8,564,351 of NC_056740.1, forward strand.
CCACCCTTGTGTAGTGGGATAACTGTCATTGTGGACCATTCAACAGGCACAAAGCATGAGGTGAGGCTATGACTGCACATGGTACATCAGTGTGGTGCCTGTTCATTCTGTGGTTTGTGTGGAACACAGCCTGTGAAGTTATCTGGTACCATGGCTGCTGTGATACTGGCTTTGGATAGTGTTTTGTACCTGTGCAGCCGTGATGACAGCAACTTTGCAGTCTTCCATTATAGAGATGTGCTCTTTCATGGGTGAGAGGGGGGTACAGTTAACACTGATCCTATCTGCCAGGATGTTGGCAATATCAGTTGGGTCTGTATATTTAGTGCCATTGAGCTGTAACTCAGAACAGATCTGAGTGTAGCCATGACATGGACCTGTCTGCTGGGCAGAGATCTCCTGAGTAGACAGTATGCAACAGAGTACAGATTGGGTTACATTCAGTCTTGTTGCATGGGGCAACTGTTTGAGGCCAGTAATCCTCTTGTTAGGGTACTTCAGTGGTCTTTCTGGCTGCTGAACATGCCTAGTCAGGTTCACCGCAAGTGTGTTGTGGTACTCTCTGATAGGTCTGATGACTGATGAGTAGTGGGAACCTCCTTTGACCTACATGCACAGACCTTGGCAGTTTGTGTGAACACATAGCATGATTTTCTGACAACTTTGTGAATGTGTTTCTGGAAGTAGAGATGTCTATCCACATTTGTCCATAGATCCCTTGTTATCACCTCCGTATTTGGCATAAGTGTATGAGCATGCCCAGTATGTCCTTACAGTATGTTGTTGCCTGACATTTGCTTCGTTTATTTGTGTGTGAGCATGGCCAGTATGACCTTTCAGTGTGATGCTGAATGAAATCCACTACATTTGTTGGAGTGTGTGAGCACGCCCAGTATAGACATTTATACTATACGTGTATAAAAAATCAAGTTGTATTTTTACAGCAGGCCTCACCTTTGTGTCATAGATCAACAGGGATCATGCTGTGCCTGCAGGGCTTCCATGAGACACTTTGCATAGACTTATCAACATTTCTACATACAGGGGGGGACAGCTATTCTTTGTACATTTCTACCCAGGGCCAAACTTGATTGTTACTGTGGGTGTACATAGGATGAGAGGTTCACCTGACACTTATACACATTTGCTATGCCTGCACTGCTATGTACGGTACACCATTTCAGTCTGTACTGTTGCCTATCATACTGGCTTGAGGCATACTACTATACTACACTTCTTAGTGTCCAATGCCACATATATTAGATTGCAACTTCATAGTCTACACAACCCACATCACACCGCCTGGCCTGATGTTCTCTGTCTGCATAGGCCTGTGGGGGAGGTTACCCATATGCCTCTTTAGGTGCATGTTACAGCACTTCTTTGTGTTTGCATTACTGTACAATTGTCCTGCTGTGTGCATGCGACTGAAATGCTATCATGGCTTAATGGTTCAGTATTGTGACGATAGTGCACAGTATCTTGGGTTCGAGCCCTATCACTGCTTTTTATTTTCATGCTGGGCAGACCAGACTGCTTAAGGGACAGTAAAGCTAATATGAGCATGTTTACCTGTCTTTGCTCAACTTTGCCCGACCTTGCCCAACATTGCTCAACATTGCCTGACATTGCGCTACTTAGCACGGGCAATTTTGTTTACATATACTAAATATTGGTAAAAGCTGCTTAGCACTGCTTTATATTGCTTAAAACATGGCAATCATGCCTCAGGTGGTGCTGCAGGGCTGCTTATGTCGGATGCACATACTACACTCCCTATACATGTTTGGAAATAGGTAGTGTTAAGTTAGGCATCCCTTTTATTTTATGTGCGAGTCAGAGAGAGGTATAATTTCCAGGGTTCCTACTGAGTCAGTGTATGTGCTATGCATTGCCTCTTTGCCAAGGTCAAGGCATACTGGGCACGCCTCCTTCTGCCTACTGGGGCAGGCTCAGGTTGTTCCTCCTCTGAGTCACACTGTGCCTGTGCAGGCCTTGGCAATGGTGGGGGGCTGTTTGGCCCTGCCCCATGCTGTTCCTGATTCAGCTGTTTTTGCAGGATAATATTGTGTAGTATGGCACATACCATGACAATTTGGGTACATGTAGTTGGTGAATACTGCAAGGCTCCACCAGATGTGTCCAGGCACCGGAACCGTGACTTGAGCATCCCAAACACATGCTCGATTACATTTCGTGTTTGTGCGTGTGCCTCATTATGGAGTTCTTGTTCAGGTGTGTGTGCATTTCTGATGGGTGTCATCAGCCACGGCTCCAGTGCGTATCCAGCATCCCCCACTAGGTGACCGTCAAGGATTTTAACATTGGCAAATGTCTGGTACAGTTGCATCAGATGCCAGATAAGGGAATCGTGGTAGCTTCCAGGGCAGCCAGCACACACATTCAGTATTATGCCCTGGGTATCGCACATGACCTGGAAGTTGATGGAGTGGAAGCCCTTGTGGTTGATGTAGGCCCTACCCCGCTCACCGGCTGGTGCTTTGATGTGTATGTGCATGCAGTCAATTGCACCCACTACCTCAGGGTATTCTGCTATTTGCTGGAAGAGATGCATATTGCTGGCCAATACCTCATGGGAATTGGGGAAGTATACATGATCACTGACATGCCGACATGTGCTTACATGGCATTCAGGAACCAGTGCTGTACTCTGGATGCTGATGCCTGTGATATCTCAATCATATCACCAGTTGGTCTCTGGAAGGTACCTGTTGCTAGTATTCTTAGTCCAAGACATACCTTGGTTTCCACTGGGATGGGTTCCCCTCTGTTGGTTCTGTGTGTGAGGCATGGCCTGCACAGCTCAACAATTTGCTGCAGGAGGTCACTGTCCACTCTATAGCACTCCACTATCTCCAGCTCATGAAGCCCCTGGTAGGTTACCCTTGGGTCTGTACACTCTTCTCCATCTCCTCACTGTGGGTTGCTCAGCAGCATTCGCAATGGCACCACCCTCAACATCTTGCACATGTTGCCTTATAATAGTAATGGCAGCCCCTAACATTTTTTGTCTCAGCTGAGCTTTTTACGTTTTCACTTCTCTTTGTAGACTGCAGTGTTGCTGTGTTTCTGAGAAAAACATGGGGGAATGTTGTTTGCAGAGTTTTAAGGGCTGGGCTGGGCTGGGCTAGTGTACTGCCTGTGTAATTGGCTGATTCTGATTGATTTCACATGGCAGGTCTGCTAGTTCTCCTTGCTTAACTTCCTACTACTTTTTTTCCTTCCTTTCCCTTTCTGTTTCCACAGGGGGCAGTGACACGCAAACAAGCGCAAACACATGCACACACGCACACAGAGGCTTACACAGGCTTACACGAGCTTACACAGCCTTACACAGGCTTACACGGGCACACACACGTGCACACAGGCTTAGATGGGTTTACAGGCTCGCACACGCGAGCACACAGTGTAAGCATCTTTGCACGAAACTTTGGTGATATCCACGGCGTACACCTTTGTTTTCTGAGTTTCAGTTAAGACAACTGTAGACATGCCTCTTCCAGTCCTGAGTCACTTACAGCAAACACATGCCACTCTGCTCGAATAAGCTTACAGTCTTTGATACATAACCCCTCATGATGTCACCTATTTTCTACTCTGTTACTCCCCTAATCCTACTCTTACACTCTAGGGACATGGTTCACATGGCAGGCAAAACTGGGATTCACTATCCTTATCCTCATTTGCATAGCATTGCCTAGTAATGCTTGGTTACATCTCTCAGACTGAGCTTCCCCCCTTAGCAACCACTACTCAGTAGCCATGTTGTCTTCAGCCTGCCATTCACCTGCATGGCCGATGCATATTTTTTATAAAATGACTATTTTTGGCTTTTATTTTATTGTCTGGATTTTAGAGTGCCACACATTTGTGCGACGCTGTGCTACGCTTAAACATTGGAGATCGGGGAAAAAGATATATTTTTTATTGTTTTGCAACAGATAAAAATGCCAGTGGCCTTATATTTGGCCATTGGCATGCTTCCTCAACTGGATGCATCCTTTATTTGGAGCTGTCCTAGCTCCATTTTGCTATTTGCAGAATAGTACTCCGTTACCAATGGAGTACATTTCTGCAAATAACACTACTCTTACTCGGACAGGTTAGTGTTTCCTGGATCACAAATTTACCTCATTTGCATAGCTTTCAGCAGCAAATGAGGTAGTTTGCATAACATAACACTGTCCATGCAAGGGTAGTCTTAGGTGCTCTCATGCACGCCCCTGCCGGCTGTTCCTGGATCGCTCGGCAGACATATTGGCTGTCTGGAGTCTTACTCTACTCTTAGACTCCATGCAAGCCTTCGTGAATCTGGCCCATCATTTGTGCATTGTTGCGGGTGAAGTGTCAGCAGTGTTTGTTTACGTGCAGGATGCTCAATTTAATCTGTAATTTTCCTATAGGCGCTTTCCTGAACATTTGTGTATTACTGCTTTTAAGCTGTAAGTAACTGCAGGCTGACAATGTCAGTGCATACAGCATTAATGGTGTTAATCAATGCATAGTTATATGCATAAAAGAGGTATTAAGCAGTGCCATTACAAGAATGAAATGCATACAGTTGAAAAGTGTCCTTACTCCCCCCTTCTTTTTTTTTTCTTTTTTAATAACACATTCACCTTTCAGTTAAGCACTCACCTGTGCTTCTGAAGATCAAATTGTAAGTAACAGAATTATCACACTTAATTCACACTAGTTTAAGATCAAATGAGTCATATAAATATCCTAAAGATAGGCTGAGTAAGGTTGCAAGTGATTATGAAGAGGTAATGTCATGAGAGCTGGATGGGAAGTTGGTCCGATGTCTTAACCTACTCACGGACTGATCCTGCAAACACTGATCTGACAGTACTGTGAGACCAGGACTGAGGCCTCAAATGGGAGGTTCTGCTAGTTGTAGATGAATGCTGATATGGTCTGCATGAAATCTGTTCTGCTTGTTTCCCCCTCCCAAGTAATTGCAGTACTTTTCTGAGAAGCACTTGTAGTTTCGTGATCTGCCCCCACATGTCTGAACAGTATCATGTCCTCTTCTATTTCCAAGATTGACTCCTGCTTGAGTCTGGTAAGTCCTAACTAGGGTACAAATGGAGGCAGCCACAGATGCTTGGTGTGCCACCATAGTATGCAACCGTGTGATCATGACATTATCCATACTCTGTGCCATTTCAATGTAGTGCTGGAAATCCTCCCGTATACCCTTGAGGACTCTGACCATTTCCAGTTGACTCTCTGTGGCAGTACTTTAATCCCTAACAATGTCACAGTACATTTGCTGCTGGGCAGCCAATGCTTTATCTGTTTCCTGGGGTATCTGTAACAAATTCCTACACCTGACTCCTCTTTGTAAATGTGTCACTGCGAAAAGTGTTACCTGCGAATATCTGCCATTATCCTGAAAGTGTTCTTCTGGGTTTGGAGACACTGGTGTAGAAGTACATCAGTTTTCTCCCTGTACAAGCATGAATGCAATGTCAGCATGTGCTTGACTTTGTGATGGAGTGTCACTTCCTGCAGAGTTACTAAGATATTGTGGGTTGTGAGATCCTGCCACTAAATCTGGCGACTGAGACATTCCTCAAGCTGCCTGATAAATATATGTTATCAACATCTTCTCCAACAGCAATACTGCTACATATATCCTCCAAATGTATTAGTACAGTAGAATTATTTGTTTCTGCTCCTGACCCAGTAAAAATTATTTGAAAGCATTACTAATAAAGAAATCCTATACTTTACAGTATGCTTATTAACTCATTTAATCCTGAACAGCAGAATGTCAGTTAACACCTTTGTTTCTTAAAGTTTTCTACGCCAGAAAACCACTGGCTTCCTGACAGCTTTTTTCCAAAATCTTCTACTGAAAAACATTCTTCATTAGATTTATAATATCTGATAAATGGTCACAAAAATGTAAACTAACATAGCTCTTTGGTAAACAATGAGGTATACACTGGTGTTAATACTAAAGTTCTGTCAATAGATGCTGATTTAATACTGCATATTTATGAAAGAAAAGAAAATGCCCTGTGGATTCAATAAACTCTGTGTAGGCTTACTGCAAAGCTTACACAGAAGTTGTGTTTGCACTGTGAGCAGCAATGCTAATTGCATAAGCATGCTGCACACCATGTTTAAACGCAGACAAACACAGTTTTGTGGCTAGCAACACTGTTGCTGACCAGGAAACTGTGTAAAGCAACATGAACAGCAGCAGACAATATGACATGTTTACCTATGAGCAAACTAGGTCTGTGTGTTTGCACAAAATGCCACAATGATTATCAGGGTTATTGATAGAGCAATATATATAGTTCCAACACATTACATGACAGTGTATACAGTGCAGAGTATTGTGGAAACCTGTTTCAGACATACTGAACAAAAGGTTGTGTAAATAATCAGTAAGGGTACATAGAATGCATTGTAAATAAACAGTCAGAAGAACTGTGTGTATTGAATAGGGACACATAGATGGCTTGTATGAATGAACACAGGAAAAGAGGACAGGTGAAACATGGTAATGTACAGCTGATGAGGGCATGTCACTGAAGACAGTTGTAGGATGAACACTAATCACATGCCAACATGATACAGTACAGACTGCACAGTGAATGTATATGCAGAATGTACCATCATTCAAGATGATGCCACAGTATAAACAAAAAATTATCAACATCAACAAGTGGCCTAGCTTCTGGCATCAGTCGAAGGGGATCCACTACTCGCTCAGCCTGGAATGAGATGGTTGCCAGGCCATGCTGCTTAGCCAGAGATGGTCTGTACTTGTATCCTCTAGGCTATCAAATACTGGGAAAGTTGCTTGCCTACCCATTAGTGTCTTTTATAGGCAATGTCAAAGCAATAAAAATTTGGACGTAAAAATTCCACTGGAGGCAAAATCAACATTCTGTTGCTTAATGCTAGGAGTCTAAACGTGAAGCTGCACTGGAAGAAATTGCAAACCTGCTAGATGACAGATCTGGTGAAAACTTCACCCCCCTGGACCCTCAGGCCACACCCCAAAACATACCTGACAACAGTCCTCTGCCAAGTATCTCTACAGATGAGGTCATATCTGCACTCTCCAAGGCTAAGAACATGGCCTCAATGGCACCACATAACATCCCAGGTTGCTTACTAAGCAATCTAAAACAGGACATAACAGATCCACATAGCATCCTGTTTAACTATAGCCTGAGAACTGCCTTTGTTCCAGCAGACTGGAAAACAGAAACAGTAAGGGGGGCCATCAACTGACCCTGGGAACTATAGACCGATAAGTCTAACCAGTCTCATCTGCAAGATCATAAAAAGAATCATCATGGAAATTATCAACAAGGATATAGGTATCCTCCAAACTCTAGACCTAAACCAATGTCACTTTGATAAGAGTAGATCATGCTTATTAAGTCTAGCAGACTTCTTTGAGAAAGTCTCAAAGTCAGCAAAGACCTGCATGAAGGTAAGAAAATGCATACCACCTATCTTGACCTAGCCAAGGCTTTTGACACAATCCCTCATCCGGGTATCATTGAGAACTCTCCCAGCTGGGGATTAACACTTACATCACTAGATGGATATCCAGTTGGCTCACCAACAGAACACATACTGTCAAAGTTGGTGACTCAGCCTCTACCAGTAGAGCCGTCACCAGTAGCATTCCACAAAAATCTGTGCTGGGGCCTTTACTGCTTAGAATCTATTGTTTGGAAGACCAGGCTACAGTAAACAGCTTTTGGCTTACCGAGTTTGCTTTTGCTTGCAAATTGTGCAGCAACAATGTTAACATATTACAGTAGGGGCTAACACAGACAAATGATTGGTGCCAAAGCCACAGTCCACAACTAAATGCAAAACAATTACCATTATTATTGCCTTTGGAAAAGTGGAATTCACTACTAATTACAGTACTGATAACACCCCTCCATGCTCCAATCCAGTGGTGTAAGACCTGGGAACACAGCTACATAGCAATCTGAACTTCAACCATCAAGTTTCCACAGTCATAAGAAAAGCCTTCTATGCCATGCACCTCATAAGTAAGGGCATCACATCCAGGTCTGAGGATTTTTTTAACACCACTGTACTAGACGCTCAGCAGAACATTAACAGAGTACAATGTTCCCTTTTGCATGTACCTCACCAGACACCTACAGCAGCTGGAGAGACCACAGGAGTTTCTCAACAAGAAAATACAGGGCCTCCAAACCATGTTGTGATGTAATTGGATAGACTGAAATCCCTGTCACCACACTCTGTATCATATTGGCTTCTGAGAGGTGACTGGTGCCTGGCCTACAGGGCAGTCTCTGACCCTGCCCTGATGTAAACGCTGCATATCCACAAATCTAATGACACAAGAGTCAGTCATTCTAGGGATCTTAACCTAGCCTGTGACATTAACAGAACATGCTTGAGAGACAGATATATCTCCCAGAGATTGCCACTCATCTGGAATAAACTTCCAAATCACACAAAGAAGAGCTTCTCACTGAGCCTATTCAAGTGCAACCCAGTTAAATGGATGGTAGTCCACAAATTCACCATGGGGGTGGCAGCCATGTCCTTTATGGACAAGGGTAGTCAGTGTTGACCATAGACTTGCTCTACAAATTACACTTTTTTGCTACTTGTGATGCATGTGGCTAGGCTTGTAAAGGTTGCAGGACCACTAGCCTAGTAACCTTCTAGGAAACTATGAACCAATGTCAACAGCTCTCAGGGGGCATATTACTACAGCTGTTATAGAGAGAACATGTAATGTAATAGCAGCAATGGCCATCAATACATTAGCTCACATCACAGATTGTAATACCCTCTTGTAGCCATGCTGTATATCCACACTTCAATACAACATATGTTAATGACAGCAACATTGACATGTCAAGTGATCATAGGGTCATAGGACATTATTAAGCTGATGGCCAACATCACATGAACTCCTAGCCATTATTATAAAATGAAAGTAAAAATGCCTATATGTTTATTATGAACGACAGTAAAACTACTGTGCATATGTGTATATTTGGTGGATTGCATTACATTCTGCCACTGTCCATATGTGACATATACACCACACCATGACAGAATTAGCAATCACACATGCAGTGGTCTGGGGATATCTTACACAGGCTCCTGGAAGGAATCTGCTTTATGATGTGTGTATGCATATCTGACATGAGGACATTCTTCACTCCTCTGCAAGAAGGATGTCATCTGGCCAGAGGATAAAGGAGAAGGTGTGGGGCTACATGAATGGTACCTCAAGTAGCACTGAAATGAAGAGCTATTGCAAACATTATACAATGACTATAATGCACCAGCAAGCAAACACACAACAGTACACTGGGCCTGATATGAATATTACACCTGTGAAGGCATAGAATATGAATGCCATGCAATATCACAGTAGCAACACCACATATGTCTGACTGTAACACTGTCATGTTGCAGTTTATGAAGTACGATAGCATAATTGTATGCTGAGGAGAACATGTTGCGAGTACCATAGGGCATGGATGTGGAGTCACATACCTGTATAAAATTGTCTCATAAGTGATAGTTGTATGTATAGACACAGAAGTAACTTGCTGTCAGATTAGAACACCTACATGTGTAGTTAAAGTAGATTGCAAACACAGTAGTTAATGTTACTGCCACAGCACAGGTTTATCTTGAATACTGTCAAAGTGCATGTTACATGGGATGACATAATTATTGTATGCTACAACAAGATGTTTAAACGAGTGTTGGAAATAACTGTGGACTCAAATATCATTCTAAAACTACCTATTTGCAGAGCATAGTACTTAATACAAGCACCAGAGCACAATTCTAGCTTTTACAGTGCCAGGGAATATTTTATAGCTGATGACATCAGCAGAGTCTGGTGAGAAGAAGATAGTAAATGCAGTATCCCACATGCTGGTGTAAAAATCTCTCTCTAATGTCAAGCAAGTTCACAAACACACGCACACACACATACCAGTTGACTGCAGTGAGAACAGAACCTCTACCTAACTAAGTACATGGATTAGAGAACTGGGTACTTAATGCAAGCACCATGGCATAAGCCTGACTATTACAAAGTGACAGGACAATTTATAGTGGATGACATCATCACTGGATGTTTGGGAGATGTTGGGAGGCTTGCATGAAATAGATGTGTAGGCATGTCCAACTGTCAAAATATTGGTACTCCATGGGTTTGTAGTAACACCTGCAGGATACACAGTTATGCTCTTCTGATTAGACAGACACCCAAGAGTTGACTGCTTTGAGATTAGAACTCCTACCTAATTAAGTACACAGATTACAAAATCTCAGTACTTAATGTAAGTGCCATGGCACAAATCTGACTTTTACACCACTGCAGGATAATTTATAGCAAATTCCATTATCAACGGATAAGGCCTGAATAAAATGGATGTGTAGGCATGGCCTTCTCTTCTTCTTCTTCTTTTGGCTGCTCCCGTCAGGCGTCGCCACAGCAGATCAACTGTTTCCATTTCTTCCTGTCCTCTGCATCTTGATCTGTCACACCAACCACCTGCATGTCCTCTCTCACCACATCCATAAAACTTATCTTAGGCCTTCCTCTTTTCCTGTTACCTGGCAGCTTCATCCTTAGCATCTTTTTCCCAATATACTCTGCATCCCTCCTCAGCACATGTCCAAACCAACGTAATCTTGCCTCTCTGGCTTTGTCTCCAAACCTTCCAACCTGGGATGACCCTCCAATATACTTATTCCTAATCCTGTCCATCCTCGTCACACCCAGTGCAAATCTTAGCATCTTCAACTCTGCCACGTCAAGCTCTGACTCCTGCCATTTTGTCAATGCCACTGTCTCCAACCCATATAACATAGCTGGTCTCACTGCCCTCTTGTAGACCTTCCCTTTCACTCTTACTGATAATCGTCTGTCACAAATCATTCCTGACACTCTTCTCCACCCACTCCATCCTGCCTGTACTCTCTTCTTCACCTCTCTTCCACACTCACCATTACTCTGAACTGTTGATCCCAAGTATTTAAACTCATTCACCTTCGCCACCTCTACTCCCTGCATCCACACCATTCCTCTATCTTCCCTCTCATTCACACACATATATTCTGTCTTAGTCCTGCTGACCTTCATTCCTCTTCTCTCTAGAGCATATCTCCACCTCTCCAGGGTCTCCTCCACCTGTTCTCTACTCTCACTACAGATCACAATGTCATCTGCAAACATCATAGTCCACGGGGACTCCTGTCTGATCTCATCTGTCAACCTGTCCATCACCATTACAAATAAGAAAGGGCTCAGAGCTGAACCTTGATGTAATCCCACCTCCACCTTAAATGCATCCATCACTCTCACTGCAGACCTCATCGCTGTCACACTACCCTCGTACATATCCTGTACCATTCTTACATACTTCTCTGACACTCCCGACTTCCTTATACAATACCACAACTCCTCTCTAGGCACCCTGTCATATGCTTTCTCTAAATCCACAAAGACACAATGCAACTCCTTCTGACATTCTCTGTACTTCTCCATCAACACTCTCAAAGCAAACATTGCATCTGTAGTGCTCTTTCCTGGCATGAAACCATACTGCTGATCACTAATCATCACCTCCCTTCTTAACCTAGTAGGCATGTCCAACTGTCAAAATATTGGTACTCCATAGAATTGTAGTGATGACTGCAGGATACACAGTTATGTTCTTCTGACTAGATACACACACACACACACACACACACACACACACACACACACACACACACACACACACACACACACACACACACACACACACACACACACACACACACACACACACACACACACACACACACACACACACACACACACACACACACACACCAGTTGACTGCAGTGAGATTAGAACTCCTATCTAAGTACACAGATTAGAGAGCTCAGTACAAGGCTGCAGGACAATTTATAGCGGATAAAATCATCACTGGATGTTTGAGAAAAAATGTTGGGAGACCTGTCTGAAATAGATAGCTAACCATATATAACTGTCAAGATCTTAAAGTTCCGCATGTTACCAGATTGATGAGTGTGCAAAGTGTAGTAATTGCTGTGGTGTTTCCAATGTGCATGTATTCTTTAAGAGACAGCTTTACAAACTATATACAAGCAGCTGTCCACATTACTACAAGTACTGGAAAAGTTGAATGTGTATTGTCATTATAAAGATGTGCATGGTATATAAGAAAGCATTTGTTATTTATTTCTGTAGTGTAATTGATACATTTGTGAACAAGTACTGAGAGACTGAGTTTGAAGTGCATGGGTGGAGGTAACAGATGGCTGCAGTGTAAATATGTGTTCTTTTCTTAAAAAGCACCTTCCCTTTGTTTGTGACTTTATATGTACTTTAATGGCATGAAGACTACATGGACAATACACATAAGTAATACTTGTTAATGTAAATTTTCTTTAGCACACCTCCGAGCAGCTGGTTTGTGCAATTGATGGAAAAGTGTTTGCACATGCGAGATGCACATTTCTGTAGCTTTCTCTGTTTGAGCATAGATAAGAGGCAAGCAAATTCAAGCCTCATTGATAAGATTATGAGAGTTCTGAGTACTGAATGCATGAAACCCACCTGCTGCTTTGCTGACTCTGTGGCAGCAGGTGTAAATACATTGACACATTTCGTTTGGAGGTCAGATGATATAAAGTTTGAATCCAGGAGTATGCAACAATTTTAGTTAAGTATTTATAATGCAATGAACTAATTTTCTGTTCTACATTTACTGTGTTACCTTAGTGCAGCATGTTTAAGAGGGATTACGCAAAGGTAACCACACCAAGGAAGAGCCATTCACCATCAGTTGACATTGATGAGTGATGCTAAACTCTATGAAAACACAGAGGACAAAAGTGAAGGGCTCCATTCCTTTTTTTTTTAACTTTTGTGTGTTTTGTGTGATTCTATTTTTGACTAGATTAAAGGTGTAAAAATGGGGTAGATAGGAAAGTGGTGAAATGCAGCTGAGCAGGGGGGGAGAACAAAGGGAAAGCAATATAGGAATGTGCAGGAGGGAGGTGGTGGATAACCATAGCTATCCACTTCTTCAACAGTGTAAAAAGAATATGTGTAGAATATCTGCTGAATTTTGACTGTCACCTTAACAAACAGGGGTGACAACAAAGCAATCATGTTGTATAGCCAATTGGACCAAATCAAGTGTGTCAAGAAGACGTGTGTGAAGTGGACGGCTATTTTTGAAATAATAATTTTTTTTTTTTTTTTTTGTGGGACGGGTGCCCAGTTTTTTTTTATTTTTACACCATGATTGGAGTTAGGGAGGGGACAACAGATGCCCATGCCTGTCAGACATGGGGACAGTAAAAATCTAGTCCTGACCTGCAGCACTGTCATCATGCCCCCTTACTCTACTGGCTGTTGGAGTGCTTGACATCTTCTCCTATGGACCATAAGGGAAAGCAGCCTCTTCATCCAGTGTAGGCATGCACTAGTGGTGCTGTGCATGACCCTACACACCAACCCTTGCATCTCCTGGTGGGTGATAAAATTCCCACCTCTACCAGTACTCTATCAGGGTACCACAGCAACAACTGCCAGGGTAGTGCTACCTGAGGGTGCAGGTAGTGCAGGGGCAGCAGAGGCAGTAATGCTAGGTTGGGTCCCCAGATATGCTGGGCATTGGTGCTGGAGCTGGTAGACTGGGGCAGGCTAAGCCACTGGGGTTGGCCTACCTCCCTGTGCTGTAAAGCATTTTGTGATTTGTCAGAGATGGATGCCATGGAAACATTTTGATGACACACAGAAAAAAAGAGATAGGATTGGGGAGAGAGAAAAAAAAAAGATAAAATTAGTACCATCATATGTGACATACAATGCATTTTCACAATAATAAAGTATTTTATCTGAACTTTTACATTTAAGCATACTTCTTAACAACTACAAACTATAATTAAGGATTGCTCAAAGTAGCCCTTGCACCATACATGTATTGCACATATGCTTGGCAGAAATATTAAGATTAAGTTAACAGCAGGGCATTTATGTCACTTGTGTGAAAATTAATTTATGTAATATCCTTAAAGGACTTTCTTCTTCTTCTGGCTTTTCCTGGTTAGGGGTTGCCACAGTGGATTATCTGCCTGCTCATGACTGGCAGTGGAGTTTAACAGTGTTGAGTTGTCAGCCTGGTGTCCAACCTTCCACAGAAGGCACACACACTCACACCTAGGGCCAATTTAGAGTGTCCAATCCACCTGAAGCATGTCTTTGGGATGTGGGAGGAAACTGGAGAACCCAGAGAAAACCCATGTGACCACAGGGAGGGCATGCAGACTCCACACAGAAGGCACCCCAACCAGGAATTGAACTGGAGAACCTCTTGCTGTGAGGCATCAATGCTAACCACTGCACCACCGTGGCCGCCCAATATCTTTAAAGGACTTTACTATTATATATTTGTTACTTATGGTATTTGAACCCACACCATCTGACTATAGTCTTAGACTTGACTCCTACATTTGGCTTGTGCTACAGACTGAAGCAAGCATGCTCACTTTTACAGTTAGGATATGCATGCTTACTTTGCTACAACTGTATAGAAAAGAAATACATTTGAAAGCTAAAATAATACTTCAATTGTGATGCATACATACCCCTTGCTTCCCTCAGTCTCTCTACATGCTCAGCATGGGTCTCTCTATTCTTCATAATCTCTGCAATGGCTGTGGAATAAAGAGAATAGCATTATGCATACTAATATTGCCTATATGCAGCTTTTTATCTGCTATAAGTTCTTTTTATCAGTGTACTTACACAACTGTAGAATGTTACCAGTCCTGAACTCATCCAGCCACTGGTTGAGTGTATCCCTATTGCACACTTTCAGGTCATTAAAGTGAAATCTACACTGTTCTCCAGTGTGTGGAATGCCAATTGCACTGGAGACAGCTTTGGCTAGACTATTTCAAGCCTCAGACTTGCACTGGGAGCTGGTATAGTCCCCCTGCAAAAGCCTTCAGCTGTGGCACTTTACAAGGAGTCCAGTGAAGATTCTGGACTTCTCAACACCTGACCTCTGAGCCCTAAATTGGGCACCTTCCATTCTACCACCAGATATGTTCAACCAGGGAGAACAGCAATAGCTAAGAATGATTTTCTGCCGATGTGTGTTATTGCATTTACTGGTAGTCCTCAAACCCAAACAATGATGCCAACCAGAATTGCACAATGTTAAGTGGAGAGCAGCAGTGCCAAACAGAGAATAAAGCAGTTTTGGAAACTGAAAGGTTAATCTGAAACTTGGCATTAGTTTGAGGGTTGTTTGATACTAGAAGTGTTAGGTGATTTAATTTTGCAGACATGTACTGCAGGCATAAATGTTATGATCTGACACATTTTTGGTTTGGCTTTATACACTGATAAAATTTATTTTTACAGTGTGGGATTCAAACCTATGCATAAAAGAAAAAACATTTTCTTCTACACCAGCGAATTTCCATTCCTACCACAGTAGAAGTGCTTTCCAGACAAATTCATGAATTATATATACGTACACATGCCAGATTGAGGGGTTAACCATGTATGTGTGTGACCTGACAAGGTCCTGGTTTATACATTCATGTGTGTATGAGTATTATTGAAGTATGAAGGCCATCCAAGGCCAGAAAGCACAATTATAGTTATAAAAACATATTAGTCAGTATACTCTTAGTCATAAATATAATTCATATGAGCTTCACTGCTATACATACTTATTATTTGTAATTATGATATTTAATATAAAGTGAAATGGAACAACAGTAAAGACATTTGGCATTTCCTGTATTAGAACCCAGACACAACTGCATTGAAGCCCTGCACATATACTTGCTGCCACAGGAATAGCTCAACAAGTGCTGTATATTTTCCTATTCATTACTAACTTCTGTGTATTAACTGCCACATACCTCAATTTAGTGTATTTGCATGGTGCCCAACATACTTAATAAAATGTATCTGTTTTGAAATTGTCTACTATCTGTTTCCTCTCTGGAGGTGTTCTAAACCTGCAGGTGCTGGAGAAGGTTGCAAACCACCATGCAACACTGCTTAGTTCATTTATACAATGGAAAGCAAAAAATGTAACAATGCATCCTTTTTGAAACTGAGAATGTCTGCATACTCTTGGTAGACATTCTGTCTGTTTTGTGCATGGGCCATTAGTCCAGGTTTGCATAATGATAAGCATCGTGCAAATGAGACAAGCAAAGCTAAACTTGTTTTAGCCTTGTTAGCAGTGTTTTTTTTAGGTTTCATCCTTAAAAGACAAAGGTGGGACTTGAACCATGATCTTTAAATAATATATGCGGTGTGGATCAACATGTCTAGCAAATGTGCTACACAAATAGGTGATTCACAGGTGTAGTTGATGTATTTGTTATCAAAGAAGTACATTATGTGACATTTATTGTGTTTATCCATATCCCATGTTTGCGCTAAGTAGTGCACCATGCAAATAGTGGTATTAAAATGAAATTTATAGAATAAACAACACTACAAAATATATGTTAGTACACATGAAATATTTTTACACAAGTCTGGGTTTGAACTTTCACTCCGATGAAACTTCAAAACGCAGTAAGGGTATAGCTTATCCCTCTTTGCCACAGAAACAGCTTTGCAAGAAAGAATGAAAATCAAAATCATTGTGCATACAAGCAAGTCCAAAACCATCCGCAGTATTAACAATACATACAGCACTTGTACACTTCTGAGTTTTTTGTACAGGTATTAATTGCAGATGTAGTGCAATGAGTGATCACACAACCATTTATAGTTATTGTTTGAGGAAATTCAGCTCTGTCTTATCTCTGTATGTTATTCTTTCTCCTCTTATCTGAGCAGTAATTTGAGATGTGCAGTCTGTAAGGATTTTTATATCATTCTCTTTAAAATGTGTGAGAATATTAAATGGCAGTAATGTACAGTTTTCAACAAATGCAGCGGATGTTGGATGTCACTGAACAGAAACTGAAATGTGTGCTGCCTACTTACATTTAAAACCTTGATATAACTACTTTTACACTTTGTACATCTAACCTGGCTGATACACCCACTGGAGGTAAGGGAGTCTGAATTGCTGTTGTGTTTTCCTCCTCCCTCCCAGTAATCATTCAAAGTTGCAATCCATTTGCAACAAACACTGAGGATGTGCCTGCACAATGTTTACATCTGATACACTGGACCAAGAATTTGGGATTCAGCAATTCTAATGAGTTCACACCTCATTTGTATCTTCACCATGTGCAAAGACCTGAATCTACACTATAAAAAGGTTACCGTGTAACTAGGGAACCTGAAGTAAGGAGACTTGTTTATGTGGATAACAGAAGAAAATGGCTATTACCTTGAATTTATCTGCACAGAAGACTACTGATAAGGTATGATTGCATGTTTCAGTTACATACTGGATATTCTCACGTCACTAGGAAAAATATTTTTATATATGTATATGCATTAGCAAATGTTACTTTTATCTGTATGCACTTCTTAGAAGTTTAGTGATGGCATAGGCATTTTTTCAGGGCATTTTACTTTCTCTGATGCACAGCCTTATTTAACTTTTATCATGTGTGTTAATGTTAAAATTGCTTCTCTTTACAGTCTTCTATTGTTATTTCAGTGAAATGTAAATGTCCTATATTGTAAATGACACAGGGGTATTAGCCTTCTAGGATGGTCCATAGACACCTCTAGGGGACTGATGGCCACAGGTAGAGGTGACTTGCAATTGCATAAAAATGAATGTTATGTGGTAAACATGTACACATGTTTTTGGAAAAGTTTGTTTGAAAGCAATTATAACAATTCCTTTGGTACAGAAATGTCATTTGCCTGTTGTTTTGGGGGTAGTGAAGCCAAGTTCCACCTCTGTGTTGCCATAACCAAAATGTGTTTACAGCGGGTTAATTTTCTGTGTTACTCCTTTTTTTTTTTTTTAATCAAACCTTTGTTTGTGTGTGGCTGTGCTATGTACAACCTACATAATCCTTTTTTATATTTGAATAACTTTGAAAGTTTTTTGTTTCTCCAGTGGGTAATATTGACTAACTAATAATATGTGTTATATGTAAGCAAGACTTTTATTTATGTGATACTTATGTGTGGTATTCTTCTTGTGTGTTTTATGTCACCTAGGACTATGGCACCCAAGCATCCCAGTCCCTGCAAACCCCCATTCAGTGACTACAGAAATGATATATGCTTAGTATATCTGCTTTTGTGATGCTGTTTTGCAAATTGTACTGCTTTCTTACAAGTTTTTGTAATGTATACATCACTCCCAAACTCTTAGACCAACAAAGCTGGACCAAGCCATAAATAAAAGTGTGGCAAAGTCCTAATAATGGGTAGAGTTTTTAAACAATTTGGTCTTACAAATTTAGTTGAGGGAATAACAGGTTTTGTATTACTATTTTTAAGTTTGTTCTGAGAGATATGAAGTCTGAAACTGAAATGTGTCTCATTATTTTCTAACTTCACTCCAATAATTTGCCAGAACAAAAGTATGATGCAAAACTGTGGACATTCTGTGAAAATCTGCAAATGTTAGATAAATTAATGTCTGAATCTTTGATACATGAGGCCTATTAGTTAATAGAGAACATAATTTGCTGCTGTCACATCTTGATGTAATTGCTGTAAAAATCACCCACCTTAGACTTACTTACAGTATGCAATGATATGCCATTCCTTTGTATTCATAGACTTTTTTTGTTTTCTATTACAAGTTCAACACTTACCTTGGAAATCTGGCATTTGGAAGTATTTTAGCTCAGGGCTGATTCTGTCTTATGCTAGCCATTATGTGGGTAAGTAAAGGTTGTGAATGTTGCCTGATATCAGTTTTACTGTATGTATGTATATAGGATGAAGGTTTTAGTCCCTTAGGTGATGAGCGTGTGTGCTATCCATTGCCTCTTGTGAAGAGTGAGGGAATTTTGTGCACACCTACATCTGCCTACACCCACTGTGGCTGCTGGTTCCACCTCTGACTCCTCACCTGTGCATGCCCGTGGTGATCTTGGCAGTGGTGGTGGGATGTGTGGCCCTTCCCCTTGCTGTTCCTGCTGAAACAGTTGTCTGAGGATAATGTTGTGTCACATAGCACAGACAGTGAATATTTCAGCACATGTACGGGGATTGTACAGCAGGGCTCCCCCAGATGTATCTAGGCAATGGAACTGCAATTTCAGCAGCCCAAACACATGCTCTATGATATTTCTTCTTTGAGCTTGTGCCTCATTATAGTGTTCTTCAGTTGGTGTGTGTGCATATCTGATGGGTGTCATCAGTCACAGTTCCAGTGCATAGTCTACATCCCCCAGTAAATGACCCTGTGAGATATCTCACAGTAAACATCTGATATGGTTTACAGTTGTGCTGATAAGTGAGTCATGGTAACTGCCTGGGTTGCCACCATACACATTCAGAATGATTCACTTAGTGTTACACATGACCTGTGAGTCAGTGGAGTGGCAGCCCTTTCTATTTTTGTAGAGCCTTCCCTGTTCCTTGGGTGGTGCTTTGTTTTCTACATGTGTACAGTCTATGGACCCAGGACTTCAGGGTAGTGTGCTACAGGGTAAAACCCCTGCATAGTTCTGTTTCTGTTCTCACGTGTATGGGGAAAATATATGTACTCACTGACATGTTGTAGCTTAGCATTCAGAAATTGATGGAGGATCCTGGAAGATGATGCATGTGACACCCCCAGTATGTCCCCTGTTAGTTTCTGGAAGGTTCTTGTAGCTAAAATTCTAAGTGCTGCACATACTTTAGTCTCCACTGGGATTGGCTCCCCTCGGTTTGCCTTTGCTCTCAGTTGAGGGCAGAGGTTGCAGAGTTCCTGTAGTGTGTCTCTATCCACTCTGTAGTGCCCTACAGTTTCCACCTCATGCAGATTGTGAAATGTTAAATGCGGTCTAAACACGCTTCTTCGTGGTCTATTAGCAGCAGCAGCAACATAGACTGGGGCATACTGCACATACATGGAAATAAGAGCAACAGCTCCTAACATTCTTTCCATGTATCCTAGTTTCCATGGCTGTATTCCTAGAGGTTTTGGAATTCACAGGGAAAAGCAGCACTGGCTGTGCACAGTTGCTTTATAGCTTGTTGACTAGCTCCTTCATCTTCGATTAGTTGATTAGCATACACTTCAGCTGCTTATGCTATAACTAGAATGCCATGATGTTTACCATGTTTGTGTGGCTTTATACGTCATGTAAAGCTGCTTACTGAATACAAAATGGTGCACTATCTTGTGCACATCATGCCATGACATGCAAATGGTTTTACTGGGCCATGTAGGGTTTATTGAATCTACACCTGCATTTTGTTTACCAAAAGTACTGGTGATATGGACAAACAGGAGGTTATATCTCTGTAAGTATGCAAGATAGACCTAAGATATCAGTGAGGGAATTGTTCACCTGCCCAACATATTTTTAATGGCTATGGAAAGAGCAGATACAGCATATTGCTGTTTTCTGATATTGACAAGTCTTTGCAAATTATGCATATAATAATTTCACAATATTTCAAAACAATATTAATCTACAAAACCATTTGTGTTAGATGGCAGGTATCAGTTGCAACATAATGAACTTTAATGTTTTGTATAATATGGCAACATCTCTTCACCTGCAAGCCGCACAGTTTTATGAAATTAATGCAGTTATGAAAATATAGGTAATAGTCATAACTGTCTATCAAAAGAGCATTTATAGGTTCATAGGTTCATAGGTTCATACTAGGCTATCTGCCCTAGGGTATTTACAAGCCTAGCCAGAGTGTGTTTGGCTTTCGCCACCCATTTAAAAATGAATTTTGCTATGCCCTTTTTCGAGGTTAGTATACTGTGCATCTGTCTAACAGTGACATAGAAGTGATACTGGGAGTAGATCTACGATCTCCCATCCACTCATCAAGATTCCTCTTGAAGAGAGTCAATGAGAGACTCTGCCTAACCTGGACTAGGATTTTATTCCAGAGGGAAGGGAGCCTCTGGGTTATGAATCTGTCCCTCCAGCATGTCCTATTTATTTCAGTGCTGAGGTTCAAGTCTCTCGAGCGCGTAGCTCGATGGGATTTGGATTTTCTGAGGTGCAGCATGTCCATTAATTCCGGGTTGGACATGGCTTTATACGTCAGGCACAGATCGCCTCTGAGCAGGCGGTATGCCACTGAGTAGAGCTGGAGTTTCTTTAACCGGGCAGCATATGGCATCTGTTTGAGCCCTTTGATCCTCTTGGTGAGGTACTTTTGGGGTCCTTTCAGTTGCTGCAGATGTCTGGTAAGGTACATCCCAAAAGGGGCATTGTACTCAATTATGGGCCTGATGAGGGATGAGTAAAGAGGCACGATGACCTCGCCTGATCTAGATGTGAACCCCTTCATGATTAGGTGGGCTATATAAAATGATTTTCTAACCACTTTGGCCATGTGGTTGTCGAATGAGTGATTGCTATCAACTAGGGTCCCAGGTCCCTAATTACTTCTTCCGTACTTAATGGATTATCATCTATGTGGTAATTTGTGGGCACTTTGTTTTTGCCGAAGGGGATGACTATACACTTTTCGGTGTTTAGCTTGAGGCCATGGCTCTGGCACCAGTTTTCTGTTTTTATGAGGCCCTTTTGTAGGATGCTTGTGTCAGCTGGAGAGTCGATTATGGTGCCCAGTTTGCAGTCATCTGCGAACTTGGTCAGCCACAGTCCTTCCGTGTAGGCCTGTACCTCCAAGAAATATATACCAAACAAGAGAGGTCCCAGGACTGAGCCTTGTGGGATGCCACTTGTAACTGGTTTGGAGTCTGACATGGCTCCAGCAATTCTAACCATGTGGGTTCTGTCCTTGAGCCAGTTTGCAACCCATCTAGTGACATAGGGGTTTATATTTAAGCTGGTGAGCTTATCTATAATGCCCGAGTGGGGTATTGTATCGAAGGCTTTTGCGAGGTCTATGTAGGCTGTGTGGACCACCTTCCCTCGTCAATGGCCTTGGTGACTGTTTCAAAGAAATCAACCAGGTTTAAGAGGCAGGATCTGCCCTTAACAAAGCCAAACTGGGTAGGATCCAGTGTCTGTAGGTCCCCAATATCTTTATTTATGAGGTCCATGATGATCCTTTCCATAGCTTTGCAGACCAAGCTAGTCAGGCTTATGGGGCGATAGTTTCCAGGATCTGTTGAGGCACCACCTTTGTGGAGAGGGACCACTGTTGCTGTACGCCACTCTTTGGGTACAAATCCTGTAGTAAGGCTGAGATTGAACAGTAGTTTTATGTTTGGGTTTAGTTCTTCTTGGAGTTCATGTAGGACGCTGCCCGGGACACTGTCTGGTCCCATTGATGCAGTGTTATTTGCTTTGGAGAGGGCGGCTCTTACCTGAGCATCTGAGATGTCAGGGGGGCAGCACTCTGCTGGGATAGATATTTGCCCTTTTGGCGGGGAAGGGGGGGAGAAGTTTGCGCTGAACCTGTCAGCTAGGATGTTGGCAATGTCTGTGGGTTTGGTGTATTTTTTGTCATTTTGGACTAATTCGGAGCATATCTGGGAATTCCCACCCAGGTTTCTAACATAACTAAAGAAAGTCTTGTGATTATTCTTAGTGTCCTGTGCAATTTTTCTCTCTAAGCTGGCCTTAGACGATTTTATGAGTGCCCATAGTTTTTTGCTAATACTGATCAGAGATGCCTTCCCTTTTTGGGATTTTGCTCTATCATGTAGTAGCTTCCTCCTTCTATTGTATAGTTTGTTTATGGCTGGGGTCCACCAGACAGGAAGCCTGCCTTTGGAGGATTGGGTCTTGGTTTTGTTTGGGATTGCATGATCCATGCATCCCTGAAGGTGTTCATAGAATGCGTTTATAAAGGATTCTGCAGTCTCAGAATGTCTTCCCATTATCCATCGTATTTTAATCTCATTTTTACTGATGCTCATTGCTTGAATACATCACCTCAGCCTGATAGTATCACATTTAATTTTGGCATTATTAATGTAAATAAGGAAATAAGTCTTATTTTTTATTACTTTTTGAAAACCTTTACCTAAAAACTCCAGCATGAAACATCCCATGCTGACCATTTCACTATTTCACCTAGGAAATAATGTCAGCTTGTATGTCTAAGTTTTATCTAAGTAGTTTTACCAGGACTTCAGAAATTAGACCTTGAAAACAGTGCTGAGTATATTCATTTCAGGAATAAGGCAAAGTCTCCTGTAAAGACAAGTAAACCCTTACAGGATACATAGGAACTGCTTTCTTGACTGCTATAGTCTTGTAATGAGTTAGGAAGGTATGGGTAACACTTACCATGCACAATGCCTTCATTGTCATTCTCTGTAGATATGGAAGGTTCACCTATTAACAGTAGTTGTCATGTGTTTAATATAATCATTCCATGTCATCATTCAATTCTCTATATAAATATATGTTACTTTTTTAAACTGATCTTTCTAAGCAGACGAGTGTTGCTGCTGTAGACGTTGGTAATAACCAGTGTCCACACCACCTCTGATTATTCCAGTGCCATCATCTGGTGTTATAGTCATCCCCATGGATGGAGAGGAGGCATTCCTCATCTGGTGTTAATGGAATAATTCTTGGATGCCTTCTTCCAGTTGTGGTATAGGCAATTGCATTCTGCCTTGCCTTGTTTCTAGCATGTCTTACAAATTCATTTACCCTCTTTTTGCACTGTGTTAATGAGTGGCTTCTGCCACTCACTGCATAAATGTCCAAGACAATATAAAGCCAAAACACAACTCGAGACCACTGTAAAGTTTAAGCACTTTCGTTCGTTTAATACAGAATTTCTTCAGAAATGTTTCTGAAGAAGTTCTGTATTAAAGGAACAAAAGTGCTTACATTTTATAGTGGTCTTGAGTTTTTTTTTGGTTTTATATAGTCTTTAGTTTAGTTTATTCAGTTTTTTTCATGCAATGTCCAAGACAACTTGATTCCAGGCTTTTGAACGCTTGACTGAGCCCTCCTTTCACCAAACAGACATTTCCCATATGTCCTAAGGGTTGTCATAAGGATACAATTTTCCCCATGACTGAAGTTGTCCTTTCTCTGCCTTGAGCTCTTGTCCTATATTATTACTACAAATGAAAAAATATGCTACAGTCCTACATAAAAACCTTTTGATGTAATCATCAGTCAAATTTCACAACAATGAAAGTGTGCCTGCCATCCTCCTTTAAATTGCGTAACACAAACCTCATAACTACATATACATATACATACAAAATCTCAGTCAACACAAGTGAAATTATGCTACAGTAATGTCTGTAGTATCATAAATACATTCAGAACAGTACAGCAATCACTTTAACAGCTTTATCCTTCACCTAGACCCTACTATTGTCATGTATTTATAATAGCGTCATTTTTTATTCTTCAGTGACACTCAGAAATCTCCAAGTAAAGACACATGTATGCTCAGCCAAAAGCATCCTTACCACTTCAGTATTTCACAATTAAAATACATATGTATGCACAATAACTAAATGACGCCAAAGTAAATGATTTTCTTAGTGATTATCAATCAGTTCCACTGCTAATGCAATGCTTTTCCATGTGGAAATGACAGCTTTTCACTAATCATTAATGCCATGATAATATGCCCATCATATCAGCAAAATAAACATTCTTTCAAGTTAACTCACTAATTTTACATAATTTTGATGTGTTTCATATTAAATTACAATACTATTTTTTTTTCTTTTTTCAAAAAGTCTGCAGTTTCCTAAGTCATTTGTCACCTAACTCAAGTAATCTCAAGTTAATATGGTGGTCTTAAACTATCTGATGTAAATTCAGGTCCATGTACATGTTTTGCATGCATATTAGGCCCTTTTATGTTTATCTCTATAAGTTGCAGTAATATGCCAATGTGTACAGTCACGTATGCATGTAATTCATTGTCAGCTGCTCATAAATGCAGCTTCGGCTTGGCATGAATGGGTTACAGACAGCAGTGGAGTCTGCAGCACTCCTCAACCATCCTCAGCATATCACAGGAATGCACATATAGCCTCAGATATGCGCAAAATGGAGTCATATGCAAGACAGTTTGCACAAGCATCATCTGGCACACCTTCTCACCTCAAACCACTAAACATTTCAAAACAAGTTTGTAATCACACACATGAATATTTATGTCTGCAACCCCCCATTAATATTAATTTAAAAGTCCTTTAAAATATGAAAATACAACAAAAACTCAACATTTTTAACAGATATAGGTGGGGGGCTTCACCCCGCACACCCCCCATTGTAGGGGGCTGTGCCCCCCACACCCCCCTAACTATATATATCAACTCCAGGGTAGCACAACTTTGGGAAGGGGGGCAAATCCCTGTTAAGTGCCTTAAGTACTGCTTGTCGACCAAATGAGCAGTCGACCAAATGAGTTTCGACCATATGAACTGTCGACCATATGAGTTTAGACCATATGAACTGTCAAGCATATGAAGCAGACCCACATATATATATATATATATATATATATATATATATATATGTGTGTGTGTGTGTGTGTGTGTGTGTGTGTGTGTGTGTGTGTGTGTGTATGCACGTATGTAGACCAAAATTACCCTTAATCGAAACTTACATTACTGAGACAACATCACCAAAGTTTGAATAAACCAAAGCTTCACATTACCGCATTTTTTTACAGGGAATGGAGGCACAGATTACATCAATGAACTCTAATCGAGGTTTTCTTAATGCACATTCTGAACTTAATAAGATCATTGGTACCATTCCATATTTTTCTTATAGAACAGGTAAGAACTTAAAACAACAGTTTTGTCACAAAGAGATTAATAACATGAAAAGACCTACCTATAAGTATAATTTTTTTTTTCCCATATCTTGATTGTGTAAATTGTAAGTTCATATCAAAAGATATCTTTTTTGCACATCCAGTTATACATAAAAAAAATTCAAATTGCTTTGCAACTTGTGTAACAGAAAATGTTTATTTAGCTGAATTCTTGGCATGCCCAGCATTTTATATAGGAAAATGTAGCAGAAAACTTAAAGATAGAATTACTGAACATGTTTCTGATATTAAGAGAAGTGTTGCAACAATTCCTCTTTCAAAGCATCGGATGGAAAAAGGAACACAGCATAGTTTTAAGTTTAGAGTAGTTCAAGTAATACAACCTAATATTAGAGGGGTGACACTAATAATAAGTTAGAGATAGGTAGGTATAGATGGATTTTAAGACTTAATGCAGATAAAACTCCTAGGGGGGATTCAGTAATCCTCCGTGTAAGACTAAGTCTTACTCGGAAATGGCAGCCTAAGAGTATGACGTCAGCGTGCCATGCATATTCATGAGGGCGCACTGACTCAACTCCAAGGCTAACACGGAGCATGTAGGAGTGCAGGGGGCGTGTCAGACTGCCGAGCAGTCCAAATATCCACGCCCCTGCAAGTGCCTAAATCTGCAAATGTCAGCAGATATGAGCGAGTGCACTCAAATATGTATACCACCAACACTACACTCCCCCACATTCAAAACCCCTGTACAAATTAAATAAAATGTAAAACAATTTTTTTTTATTATTCACGATATAGCTGCCAGTATTTGCGCGTGTGCACGGGTGTGCCCATTGCTTAGCTACAGTTAGCAGTTTAGACATCGAAGAGGATAATAAACAAGTTATAGGCTAATTAAGTCAAATAGCAATAGTGTAGTGGTAGAGCCTTCGCACATAGAGGATGCATTCCCGTTTTGAGTCCCACCACTCCCCTTCCCATTTTCTGTAGTAAATCTGTGCATAAAATTCCTGACATTTACCTTATAAATATTAGTACAATGCATTGAAATGGCCTATGTAGTAGTGAACAATCTTTTATATATATATATATATATATATATATATATATATATATATATATATGAAGGTGAAATGGACATGCATACTGATAAAGTCATACGTAATGTATCTTAAGCAGTGTGAAGCACTGCTAAGCAAAATTTACCAGCATTAAGCATATTTAAGTATAATTGCTCATAGCTTAGCAGTGCTTTAACTAGCGCAATAGCTTTGTGCGGAGCTGCACATCGCGCCAACTAGTGCAAACAAAACATGTTTTGCGCGTAGCTGCGCACCACGCTAACTAGTGCAACGTCGGGCTATGTCGGGCAACGTTGAGCAACGTCGGTAAATGTAGAGCAACGTTGGGCAAAGTTGAGCAAAGTCGGCTAAACACAGCCACACCCCCTACCGGTCAGGCCAGTAGTAAAATAAAAAGCAATGACAGTTCTCGTACCTGGCATAGTGTGCACCATAATCACAACACTGATCCGCTAAGCCATGACAACATATGATGTTCATGGACTTTCAACACACATATACATATTAATCAAAGTCTACCCAGTGCTAAGCAGGTGTGCACTCAGCTAAGAAATTTCAAATCCGGCCAATCACAAATAAGTGCGGGAAATTAGGCATATTTAAGCTCCATAGGCGGGAATACTTGCCATAACTGTTTGTAGCTCCCATCTGCAGGCAGAAATGGCTGGTGTCGGAGAGGGCTCTCGCTTCTGAGCGCAATGTGTGGGGCATTGAGGAGTCAAAAGTGATGGTTTGGCTCCTCGTCCATCATCACGATGCTAGACTCCTGCAGGGCCAATTCCAGGGCACGGAATACAAAGCGGAAGCCTGGAACCGTCTCGCACATGAACTCACCAGTGCCAAAGGCGTCCCTCAGACTGGTGAGCAGGTCAAACACCACCATGCAGACCTGAAGAGATGCAAGCAGGACCAACTGAACCAATGGATACAGGAGGCCCTTGGGATGCAAAATACCCCACTACTGTGTAGGTAGCCATGGAATGAAGTACGTAAAAATTGCTAGCGTAGTCTATAGTATGGATAGGTATATGTCTCAATATCACTTCATTTACTTCACAGCTGCAGGTGTCCTTGCTGCAAATCAGCAAGCCTATGCAGATAGACTGCTAAGACTGCACCACCAGGCAGGTTAGTAATTTTTCTGCATGTACTGTTATATAAAATAAGTGAGAGAGCCTGACAAAAAGTGTCGTAGCCCAATAATAAAGGTATAATAAGGCTTAAATAACCTCTCTGCATGTACTGTTATGTAAAATAAGTGAGAGAGCCTGAAAAAGTGTTGTAACCCATTAATAAAGGTATAATAATTCCAGAATTATTTCTCTGCATGTATTGTTATATAAAATAAGTGAGAGAGCCTGAAAAAGAGTGTCGTAAACCATAAATGAAGTATAATACATCTTGAATAAGATGTCTGCATGCACTGTAATATCAAATAAATGAGAGAGCCACTAGAAAAGTGTGTAATGTAATTAATAAAGGTATAACTCCTGTAGTGTGTCCGTGTCACTTTCTTCGAAATGTTGATGTACTCTTGCAGTATAGAAATAGTAGTGTTGTATTACGCGCTGTCAACCCACACTTGAGTAGGCCCACAGAAGGTGGATGAAGGGAGTGCTAGTATCTCATAAGCATATATACAGTCCTCAACTGTTGTTTCAAGGCTGGCATGTACAGGTAAATCTGGCACATGAGTAGCTTGTTATTGTGTTCACCAGAAATGTCAGTGTGCTGCTAAAAATGTAGGGGGCTGTTAAAATATAACTAATAACGTCACCTGAACACATCCAGATATGTAGACATATAAATGTAAATAAAATATATAAATACGTAGCAGTAACATCTGCATCCTGGACAGTTTGTATGTCAGATACAGGTCAGGTATATAAGGAACTAGCAAAACACATTTCACAATGTAATGGACATTGCCTAGTGTAATAATATGTGTAGGGGATATATACCTGCAGTCAGTAGGAATGTAGTGTAAACTATAAGTACATATAAGTTGTTAATGGAGGTATCTTTTTACACCCTACTGTATGTGCCTAAACAATGCAATTCCACACCTCAATGGGTATGTGTAATCTCAAAACATTTGTTGGGACATATGTCCTATTGGGTTATAAACATCTGCATTTACTTTGATGTATGTGCCCTGTTCAAACACCACAATCTTGGTGGCTTGTTGCCACCAATCAATCCTGCATGCTGTTGGAATGTCCACTATTGTTCTATATATGCATGTGTTATGCTTGCTGTTCAACTGTTTGAACTCTGGTGTGTTGGGTTAATGGGAATATTACTGCATGCTGTTACAACTAATTTGAAATGCTGTTGGCTGTTACCAACCCATATTGTCATTAAATTCTCCTAAACACAGAACGTATGGGAAGGCCAGACCCAGCGGACCCACCTATCCATAGCTGGCCTTAGGCATAGGTCAACTAGGCGGCCGTCTAGGGCACTGCTGTAGTAGGGGCACTTTTCCAGTATTTATTTGGTGTAGGTAGACTATGATGGGGGCACCGGGTGGTGTGGTGGGGGGTGCCGTGGAGCCCTTTTGCCTGGGGCACCAGTTGACCTAAGGCCGCTCCTGCACCTATCCCACCTCAACTGGAGATGGCACCTGGCACCAGCAGGTCCGGTGCCCAGCCCGTGACCTCCTCCTCCATTGGCCCTGTGCCACCTTTGGGTGGAAGCACTGCAGGGGATGGGGCTCATCTCCCCCTGCAAGCATGGCTGGAGGAGGGCCTACTATCACTGTCCGAATGGTTCGGGCTGTGGTACGTAGGGAGATCTAGCGTTCAGTCGCTGATCCTCTACGCCAGCTTGAGGCAAGAGTGGCGTGACTCATGGGTGAGCCTGCCCCTCCTACGCAACCCCCAGCACAGCCACCCTCCGGGCTGTGAAGGTGCAGTGGTGACTGCCCATGGGTGGGGATCTCAGTTCCACTGTTGCCATCTGTGGGCTCATGGGCTTGCGATTTCCAAACATCCTTCCCCATCAATGGTGTTCACCCACCCCATGTGTCATATTCCGCCCCTGTATGCTTCTTGTTTGTCTTGTCTGTTTACCTCCCCAAACTACCTCCCAAAATATACCTACTTCCCCTACCCCACATTCCACTCTCACCTGAAAACAAAATATATTTAAAAAAATAATATTGCAAAAGTAATAATATATTGAAAAGAAGACTAATCATATTGAAATAAAAAATATATCTTGAAGTAAATCATAAGCTATAAAAATAAAAGCTATTACAAAGCACACGAAACAGAAGAATACGAACACATACAAAGATAAGGTATGTAACAGCTATGTATTTACTGGCATGTAGTAGATGTTTATGAAGAGTACTCTACATAGTTTGAATCATCCATATGTGGCAGCAGTACGTATCTCTGCACAGATGCCCTGCATAACTACTGGCAAGGAGACATCAGTGTGTAGCTGTGTGCAGAGGGATATGACTGTGACATATGTAGTTCAGCATTAAATGTCAAACATCTGATCCATGTTATCTGTGTTCTGTACAGTAGTGTGTACAATGTCTGTTTGTGGGAGTAGTGCATACGGTTATATAAACATGGATATCACAGAGTAACAAATGCATGATAGTCATATTAATGTGTAGCTTAGCATTGGCAACAGCTGTACCACGCTAGTATGTAAATCTAGCATTCGCAGCTATATATACACCCTCTAATATTACTGTGTGCTCACATGTGACACCTGTTCATGTTGCAGCAAGGCCCAACAGGTCAGCCGTGAGGTACACAAACTTACAACATTGTGCACCTTGTGTGTGTATGGCACACACATACGGAGAGATCTGTCTCTGTCAGATATATTAGCATCTGTACATGTACATAGAGCAAGGGACATACTGCAACTGTTTGTGAAGGGTGGACATATATATGTTGTTGAAGGTTGTTATGTGCTTATGTCTATGTAGGCTGTAGTGTGTGGCAAACAAGACATCATACAGTGCTGTTATATGACATCTGGTGGTTAAACATTGTGGATATGATTCATCAGGTTTGTAGTGTTGCAGCCAGTGAGGCCTGCTAAAGCTACATGGGCTGAGAACACCTACAATGTATTCCACACAACACTGTGCAATATTATGACATAACGGTATACCTCACAACCTTTGCATAATTGATATCCTCACCATGAAAGGTGGACTGTATATGTGCCTAAATGTATATCTACATGTACACCAATGGATGTTTACATGTATATGTGTGTGTGTGTGTGTGTGTGTGTGTGTGTGTGTGTGTGTGTGTGTGTGTGTGTGTGTGTGTGTATATATATATATATATATATATATATATATATATATATATATAGTGAGAGAGACAGACAGGGTCATATTTACTGCAACAGATGCCTGGTGACAAAGCCAAGGACCCAAGCTTAATGTTGACACTGCATTGGCATACCTTCTTTCAAAGACTCTGTACCCATGAACTACCACATAGGTGGTAGTCCACTTAACACCAAAGGTGTGATAAGAGACCATGGGACACAGGTGGACAGTAGTCACCCCTTTGATAATCACAGTGTCACACTAGTCATGTCAACTGTCTACGTGGCACACGTCATCACAAAATGTGTGTCATCCAGGGAAATATAGGTCAGTGTTCCCTTCTACTCATCACACATAAAGCCCCTTATCGAGTACAATGCCCCATGCGGTGTGTACCTCCCAAGACATCTACAGCAACTGGAAACGACACACACATACCTCACAGGTAGTAATACTGGCCTCAAACAGATGCCCTATGTAGACCATTTTACAAACCCACAGCTAGACTGTGTTGCATACCGCCTACACAGAGGTGACCTCTGCCTAACATACTAAGCTATGTCAAACCCAGAGCTGTTGGACATGCTCCACATAGACAGATCACAAGCCCTATGAGCTACATGCTCTAGGGACCTAAACCTTGTGACCTCAATAGACAGCACATGCTGGAGGGATAGATCCCTATCTTAGAGACAACCCATACTCTGAAACAAACCACCTATCAATAGCAAACAAAGCCCCTAATTAGCTGTCATCAGAAATAATCCTGATGAATGCATGGGAGATAGGAAATACACCCCAGGAATCACCTCTGTGGCTCTGCTTGACAGGGCCACATGAAATGTATTTACCTGTGTGTCAAAGGCCAGGGTAGCTTATGGCTAGATTTCTATAGGCCCTAGGGCCAATAGCCTATTACCTACCTATGAAGCAATACACACCCACATGTACTTGTTGCAATAATTGCTATGTGAGGTTGACTGAGTGTGATGGTGAATGTGTTGGTGAATGTGTCATAGTTCTGTATATGCGTGATAGCTTAGTGGGAAACTGTTTCAGTCATGGTATTATGTGCCCTAGCTGTGATCCCAGCAAAAGATGTGTATGCAATCGCTAAGAGAAAAAGCAGTATGCCATACGGTCTGACATAGTCCCTTGGTGTTGACTGGGGTGTCCCACTGTAGGTTAAAGCAGTACATGTATGCTTATTGAGTGTTACTGCTGATGAATCCAACTCATGTATGAACTGTAGTACTACCTGAAGCTGTATGCCTACACAGCACAGTATGGTGTATGTCCACATTTCTTAGAACCAGTGTTTTGTGTGTTCCCTGTAGTCCTCACAGATTACATACCTGAGGCATAAGGCTTTGTAACTACTGACACACAGTACTGCATGGTACACAGGAAAAGGTCATCTGGGTTGCCATACCTTTGTGTCTGGTATGTATGTCTGATGTGTGTGGGAGTATGCCTGTACCATGGCCTCAGTCATATGTGTGTTACAGGATATAAGTGCATATCTAGCAACATGTATAGTCTAGTACAGCAGTATGCCACTTATATTAATGAATGTGCACATATGTTAGGCAGGGGTTTGCCATCAACGACTAGTGTGGTATACTGGTAATACTGTAACTGGACTTTACAATAATTGCAATGGAATACATATTTCCTGATGCATTAGCTTGATATATACCTCCTGTGGCTAGGTAGTGCATTGTGTTGCATACAGTGTGCCATGTACTGTTGCATAGTCTTACATACTGGTTTATCTTTGTTGCTGTGCAAAACATGGTTTGATATATAGAGTGTGCCAGGCACTGTCAGGCAGTTGTGGGCTGAGCACTGATATATGGTATTGAAAGTATGTATCCTCTGACAGCCAATAGGTTGCTATATATGGCAGTTCATTGATATCTGTACTTTAGAATGTTAAGTGTGCCACATGACATGCTCACACATATTGTTTCATTGTCTTCCAGGGTAATGGCCCACCGTCATAACCCCACCTACAGCATGGCAAAGGAGGAACTGATAACAGCAAGCCTGGTGCAGCACTATGCCCTGTTGTTCTCTAGAACCAGCCAGGACCAGCATGAGCGGACTGCACTGTGGCAAGATCTTGTCCATAGGGTAAATGGACATAGACATGCATAACCGGACATATGAGCAGGTACGCCATCACTGCAATGATTTAATTAGACATGTCTGGCAGCGTGCGTCTCATATCCGCAGACAACAGCTTGCCACAGGTGGGGGTGGGGGGGTAGCCATCCATCCCCCCTCACCCAAGTGGAGGAGCTGCTCCTGAGCCAGGTGGCTCCTGGCCAACAACAACCACAACAAGTAACATGTATCATCATGGAGGCAGGAGCCACCCAGCAAGTTGACATGGAGCGTGCAGGTAACATGGCATAGCTGTAGACTACTGTTACCTCGATTGGTAGAGCATGCTTATGTGAGATGTGTACTGTGTAGTTAGACGATGTGGTGCCTAGTGTTGTGCAATACTAATAATTAGGAATATAATCTGTAGGCCTGTGACTGTCAACCATTGTACTACTGTAAGATTGCAAACACACAGTAGCAATGCCACAGTTGTTGCCACTGACAAAGTGTCTCATATCCTTGTAGGTCCCTCTGGTGTGACAGCAAGGCAGCAGACCCATGCTGGTGAGTGTGCTCTACCTCTAATATTGCTAATTAAATGTGCATGTCATAGGTGAGGTGTAGGCCATGTACACATAGCACACCTACGCATAATGCATGCTGTGCATGTTTGCTGTGAGACTATGCACATCCCAGTAATGTGGGTAGCTGCCTAAAACACATACAACACACAGAGCATCCCACACAATTATGACAACACTGTAGTGGACATTGGATAGGCAGAGTCGATACACATGCACACAACATACACAACTTTGTCATACGCAGTACACGTTAACATGCTACATATGGTGTATTCAGACACCTGCTGTAAGGTCACACTACAGTATCCCAAACTTCATCCACACAGCACACATAATATACCTGAGGGGTAGATGCCTCACATATGGCTGTGCGACACTCTTCAACACATAACACATTCATGTTAGGCAATGCCCCCTATTGTGCACCTTACAAACCCATGTAACAACTGGCTGGGAAATGGTGAATGTAGCCATGGTACTGCAGTTCCAGTACAGCATGGTATGTGCTGGTCTGGCACACATTAGTAGCCTTGAGTGACCACATGATGCTGCATGATGATGGCTCATGGTAGTACACCCCCATCCAGTTACAGAGACCACAGTACTACACATAGCATAACTTGCTATGCACCTCAATGTTGTGTGTGTGCAAACATAGGCATCTATACACAATATGCATAGCAATCACCATTTGTAAAGTGACACATATATGTCTTGTAATGCTATTGAGTGTATAGGTCACATGACACACACTGTGTCTGTGAGATGTTTAATGTTGCAATTGTGTTGTGGCATGCCATGTCATGTCTGGCACTGGCATGTCCACAATATGTCCTACACTCACCATAACCAGTGTACAATGGCTATGTTGAGCAATGGTATTCCATCAGGTATACATGCACCACTCATCCTGTGTGTATACATAGCATGCATGTGCTAAACCTGTGTCCACAATTATATGCTAAAGACACAGATGCTCTAATCAGAAATGGATATCTATGTGACACACAGATACACATCCAGCCATGGTATGTATACCTGTGAGAGATGGTGCACAGGACATTGCAGAGCTTTTAATACTTGCACAGCAATGCCATGTCCATGTACACAGTGCATTCCAGGGTAAGGCCAATCACTGAACAACAACACACATGCATCAAAGACATGTATAGTGTTATTGGCAAGGGCTGTCAACACCTGCACTGCATGCTGTTGGGAAACACATGTCCTGCATGCTGACACGTGTGATATAACTGCTTGCCTTGTGATACTGTACCCCACCATCACCTGCTATTGAATATGTTTTGGATTTCTGGTGGTGTGTGTTTGTGTGTGTATGTGTGTGTGTGTGTGTGTGTGTGTGTGTGTGTGTGTGTGTGTGTGTGTGTGTGTGTGTGTGTGTGTGTCTGTCTGCTTTAGTGAGGAGTGCATTTGTGTGCATGTGTGCATGTGGGCATTTGTTCATGTGTGCATGTGTGGATGTGTGCATGTGTGCATGTGTTCATGTGTTCATGTGTGCATGTGTGCATGTGTTCATGTGTGCATATGTTCATGTGTGCATGTGTGCCGACATCATGTACAGGTCATAAAGTGTGTTTCCTGTCTTCCTCTCACAGGTGTTGACTTTGGGCTGGTTCGCTGTAGCAGGGAAACTGATGTCACTGAGCAAAATAGTGATACTAATGATAGGTGTATTGTGGCACAGGCATGTTTGCCAGGGTCTGTCGTTGGGCCACCAATCGACAGTACACAAGTGTCCACCTCATCCATGCACACAGTCATACTGCCAATACATCCATCACCAATGCCCTTAGCTGAGGGACAGCATACAGTCGGCATTGGCCAGGACAGTGTGGTATATATGGTACATGCATCCCGACACAGCAGCCATACCCAGATGTCTGGAAGGGTACCACATAGGCAGATGTCCAGGGGTTCTCGTCGGAGCACTGCTACTCATCATGCCACTGGCAGATGTGCCACAGGTCTAACAACCTCACACATGTTCCAGGCTGTCATGGAGGCACAGGCATGTATGGAATAGTACACCAGACAGAGACTAAGGGCACAGATGGCACATAGCACTGCCGTCATTGACAGTATCCATGACCTAGCAGGTGCCATACGTAATTACACCGAGGTCACTGATAGACATTGGGGAGAGACATTAGATGTCCTCCGCAATGTCATGTCCATGTGTCAGGACAGTGCAGCCCTGCTGAGTCATCGATGTGGACGTATGCCAGCAACATCAGCAGCTGGCAGTCGCCGTGGACATCCATCAAGTCACAGCCGCTCCCATAGTGCCAGTACCAGCCCCAGGAATGTTGGGAGTGGGCTGTCCATAGAACATCCTAGAAGACCACGTGCACGTGGCTCTGGACAGTCCCAGCAGGGACCTGGGTCCAGTGTACATCCATCTACCTCTGGGGATAGTACCCAGTCTGGCTTAGTACCTGATAGTGCCAATAGCACCCCTGCCATGCACAGGTACCATATCTGTGGCCATAGACGGTGATCTGTAAAGCCTGGCAGGTACAGTCTGTGGCTATCCTACAAATACCTGTATATGGTGGCCACATGGTGGAACTGTGTGCATGCAGACACACACACACATAAACCAGACACCTAGGGCTAACACTTACGTGCACACATTACATCAACATTGGCCCATAGCAGTGCTCTTGCCTCACACACACACACACACACACACACACACACACACACACACACACACACACACACACATACATGTCAATTGGATGGCTCACTGTAGGCCTCTGGCAAACCAACAACACACCCTGTGCATATGATGAAACCTGTGCCACCTCCTGTCATCTGTAACATCGATGCAGGAACAGGCTACCATGGTGCTGATGAACAGGGTGACTTTATAGCAGTATAGCAATGTTAGCATGTTGTCAGCAGTAGAGTGTAATGATATGCTTGAAGGTGTAGCTGAGCAGGCATGATGCATTAAAGCTATGATTGTCAATGTAGTATTGTTTACACCAGGGTTAGTTCCAATAGTGTATTGTCCGCCCGCGTGCCACTTGGCTGATGTGTGCAGTATTGGCAGCATGTGTTAGAGAGTGGACAGTATGTGTGGGATGTGTGTATCACATATTTGCAGGTGTACATTTGTGAACATGGTGGAGGTGCACTGTCTGCATGTACGTGCATAGTGGGCACATGGGCAAGGTGACATGCCCTGTATTACACAGTGTTAACACTCCATAGTTTCTATTGGTGGCCAGTATGCATTGTACTACATACATTTCGGAACCTGACTACACATGTGTGTATGACATGGTTTGACACTGTGCTGTGGGTGATATTGTTGCTATCAGTCATTGTTTTGCATTCTGGTAGTATACATAACTTCAACTGCCTGACCATAACCAATCGTTAGATGATGTCTTGACAGCTGACACACAGATGTAGGACACACAACAATATTTGGATCCTTCAGATACTATTCTATGCCAGTAACCAGTGGTATTCACCTGCACCCATTACTGAGATCACTCCTGTTTGGCATATAGCTCTCTTAGGTACAAGCAATCACAATAGGGATATGTCCGTCCACATCTGGTAATGCATACTGTGGCCTATAATGCATTCTCCAGATGACACACACATCCTCCACAAGGGTATCATACAGACATATACCTGTTGTCAAACCCATGCTGTAAAGCTATAAGCCAAACTAAGCATAGTCATCCACCTTTACGGAACATATTATCCCCACAGTACCACATAGGTAGTAGCCACCAACATGATGAACAGGTACCGATGTGTACATGAAACCAAGTGTTACGTCATATCTCCTTTGATATTCACATTTTGAAAGGTATTTTGAAATCCCTCGGTGGATCACATAAGCAATAAGGGGTCTGCATGCATATCCACAAAGGTTGTTGTACACCTGTAATGAATAGTCATCATTGACAGACTTTGCTGTGTTTGAACAGGTCTGACATATACCTCGGCCATAAACCCTCACTCACACATTTCAATAGAAACCGTAATGAGTGTATGTGACACGGATGACCTAGGCCAGGGATCACTGCAGTGGCTGGCCTTGTCACAAGCATACAGATGTGACATAAGGTCTGGGAAGCAGCAGCACAGTCTGGCAAAGATGACAGCTGTGTTCTTGTAGAAAGCAGGGTTCCCACACATGCAATAATTGAGGTAACATGTACATATATGTATTTGCCACACAGCTAGCTCACATGTGCAATGCATACTGATATGCCATACAGTAGTAAAAGCAAAACCCACAACACTTTGACCCACAGTGCCACACACACATACAGCACACAAACTCACCAAGTGCAGGATTCAAACCCCTACCTAACTACTTCATGATATTAGAGGAGTATGCATTAACACGACACACTATACACATTACTGGGAGTTCTTGTTTCCACAGGTATATTTGTAGGATGATGACATCATCAAACTTGACAAAGATTAGTTTACCACTTTTAAGGTGTCTTACTACTCTCCCAAAAGGTTGCTCCTTCCCAAGGAGACCACACACTTGTCAAGTGCAGGATTCAAACCACTACCTAACTACTTTATGATACTACAGAAGTACACATTTACACGCCTCACTATACACATTACTGTGAGTTACTCTTTCCACAGGTATATTTGTAGGATGGTGACATCATCAGACTATACAAAGTGGGTTACATTAGGTGACATTAGGTGGGCTACATTGAAGGAATGTCGAAACACTTTGGCCATGCGATCATCAAAGGGGAGTTTACTATCCACCTGTGTCCCCAGGGCCATAATGACTTTCTCCGTACATACTGGATTACCACCTATGTGGTAATTTGTGTGCAGTTTGTTTTACCCAAAGGGTATGACTATGCATTCTTTGGCATTAAGCTTGAGGGCATTGTTTTTACACCAGGTATCTGTCTCTGTAAGACACTTCTGGAGGATGTCTGTGTCAGCCGTACAGTCGATTATGGACCACAGTTACCATTCATCTGCAAACCTGTTCAGCCATACACCTCCCATGCTCTCCTGTACCTCTGAGCAGTATCTACTGAACAGGTGGGGTCCCAGGACCAAGACCTATGGGATGCCATTTGTGACTGACTTAGAGTTGGACATGGCACCCGCAACTCTGAACATGTGTGTTTGATCTGTGAGCCACTTGGCCACCCATCCTGTGACATAGCTGTTAATGTTCAAGCTGGTACACTTGACCATGATGACAGAGTGTGGAATGGTGAAGAAAGTCCTTTGTGAGGTCCAGGTGGGCTGTGTGGACTACTTTCACCTCCATCTATGTCCTTGGCAACTGTTTGAAATAAGTCAACTAGGTGTAGGAGACAGGATCTGCCTTTAACAAGGCAAAGATGTGTAGAGTCCAGTGTCTGGAGGTCTCCAATGTCTCAGTTTATGGGTTCCATGACAATTTGCTCAATAGCTCTGTAGACCAGGCTGAGTAGACATATTGGGCAATGGTTTCCAGGTTCCGTTGTGGCACCCCCTTTGTAGAGCTGGATGACTGTTAGTGTATGCCATTCTTTGGATACATAGCCTGTGGTACACTTGTGTCTGGACAGTGAATGTAGGTGAAGGTGTAGTTCCTTATGGGCCTGGTGTAAGACACAACCTGGGACACCATCCAGTCACATTGATGCTGTGTTCTTAGCTTTGGTGAGGGCTGTCTTTACATGTATGTCCATGACGTCTGGGGCTCTGCATCCTTCTGTGATGGACACAGGCCCTTTTGTGGGTGATGGGGGGGAGTTTACACTGAACTTGTCCCCCTGGATGTGGGCAATGAAAGTTGGTTTGGTGTATTTCTTTCCTTTTTTCAGTAGCTGACAGCATATTTGGAAGTTGACACCTACATGTCTGGTATATCTACCGAAGGCTTTGTGGTTGTTATTCTTACATTCCTTGGCTATTTGTCTTTAGAAACTGTCCTTGGATTATTATATGAGCGATCATTGTTTCTTAACCACCTGATTGTTGTCCTGTGTTTGGAGGAGTGCATCTTGGTTTTATTTGTGAAGTCTCATTCCATGCATCCCTGTACATGCTCAGAGGATACACTTGAAAATGATTCTACAGATTGTATACCATTATCCTATAGCAAGAGGTCTTTGAAATGTTCCACTTTGGTCTTGGGAAGTGTGCAGTTTGCTTTTGCAAATGTCTTCACAGTGGTTTCATTAACTGGGTGGGGGGGGGATGTGGATCTCCACTGTGATTACTTAATGATCTGATATTACCAGCGAGGGGTTTATTTCTGTTGTGGAACACTGGTACCCCATGTTGGTGATGATCATGTCCAGTATGTTGTCACCTCTAGTGGGCATGGTGACCAGCTGTTCCAGGGTGTTAGAGTTTTTAAACTCTAGGAAACACTGGGCAAAGGACGTTGTACCCGAGTAATTCCACCGCTCAGTGTTTGGGTAGTTGTAATCTCCTTATATAATGGTGTTTGACAGGACCTTTATATTTTCCACTGTTCTCCGGAATACTGAGTGAGGTTCCTGAGACAAGGTACGTGATCTGTAGCAGTCTACAATCTGATGGGCAGCTATGCCCAATGTTAGTTGCACTTGCATGGTCTCCAAGGCCTCATGCTGTGCCACTAACCTGAAGGTGTGGGTATCCATAAGGTAAATGGGTACACCCTTTCCTTTTGTATTTCACTCATGGTTTTGGGTCCGAAGGTCAGAGGGATTGTGAGTGTTTTATGTGGAGCATATCCAACAGCTCTGTGTTTGACATAGCTTTGTATGTTAGGCAGTGAACACCTCTGAGTAGGCGATGTGCAAGGGAGTATGGATGGAGCATTTTTAGATGGTCTGTGTATGGCATGTATTTCAGGCCGCTAATGCTCTTTGTGAGGTATTGCTGCTGGCTTTCCAGTTGTTGTAGTTGTCTTGTGAGGTACATAGCAACAGTGGTGTTGTACTCTATTATAGTTCTAGTGAGTGATGAGTAGAGGGGAACAATGTCCTCTTCTATTCTGCATGAGACACATTTTGTGATGAGGTGTGCCACATAGGAGGGTTTACTGACTACTGTGGGAATGTGATTATCACAGTTGTATCCACTGTCCACCTATGACCCAAGGTCTCTTGTCACACTTTCAGTGTTAAGTATACTACCGCCTATGTTGTAGTTCTTGGCTACAGAGTTTTTAACAAAGGGGATGACAATGCACCTTTTGGCATTGAGCTAGAGCCCATGGCTTTGATAACAGCCATCTGTCTTCAGTGAGGCCCTTTTGGAGGATGTCCACATCTTTAGTGTTTACAATTATGGCTCCTAGTTTGCAGTCCTCTGGAAACTTCAGCAGCCACAAACCTTCCATGTTAATGTTTACTTCAGGGAAGTAGATACTACACAGCCTGTGAAGTTATCTTGTCCCATGGCTGCTGTGATACTGGTTTTGGAGAGTGTTTTTTACATGTGGAGCTGTGATGACAGCAACTTTGCAGTCTTCCATTATAGAGATGTGCTCCATCATGAGTGAGAGGGGGGTAAAGTTAACACTGATCCTATCTGCCAGGATGTTGGCAATATCAGTTGGCTCTGTACATTTAGTGCCTTGAGCTGTAACTCAGAACAGATCTGAATGTAACCATGATATGGACCTGTCTGTTGGGCAGAGATCTCCTGAGTAGACAGTATGCAACAGAGTACAGATTGGGTTACATTCAGTCTTGTTGCATGGGGCAACTATTTGAGGCCAGTAATCCTCTTGTTAAGGTACTTCATTGGTCTTTCTAGCTGCTGAATGTGCCTAGTCAGATTCATCGCAAGTGTGTTGTGGTACTCTCTGACAGGTCTGATGACTGCTGAGTAGTGGGAACCTCCTTTGACCTACATGCACAGACCTTGGCAGTTTGTGTGAACACATAGCATGATTTTCCGACCACTTTATGAATATGTTTCTGGAAGTACAGATGACTATCCACATTTGTCCATAGATCCCTTATTATCACATCCATATTTAGCCTGTGTGTGTGAGCATACCCAGTATGACCTTTCAGTATGTTGCTGCCTGACATTTCCTTCGTTTCTTTGTTTGTGAGCATGCCCAGTATGACCTTTCATTGTGATGCTGAATGAAATCCACTACATTTGTTGGAGTGTGTGAGCACGCCTAGTATAGACATTTCTATTATATGTGTATAGAAAATCAAGTTGTATTTTTACAGCAGGGCTCACCTTTGTGTCATAGATCAACAGGGATCACGCTGTGCCTGCAGGACGTCCATGAGACACTTTGCATAGACTTATCAACATTTCTACATACAGGGGGGACAGCTATTCTTTGTACATTTCTACCCGGGAGCACACATGATTGTTACTGTGGGTGTACATAGGATGTGGTTTTCACCTGACATTTCTACACATTTGCTATGCCTGCACTGCTATGTACAGGACACCATTTTGGTCTGTATTGTTGCCTATTGTAGAATATGAACAGCCAAAGCATGTGTTTGAGGAAATTGAGTATGTGACAGTCTTTATGTATTAAAATGTACTGTGTACTGTGAACTTTGAATGAACTCTGAGCAACGAGAAAATACTGAAAATCAAGAGTCTGCCTGATAGCAGGAAATGTGCCTTTTATGGAACTGCATCCGATTTTCTTTCTCTGCCCAGAGATATGATGATGTGAATTGTCTTATGTTTACAGGTAAATGTTTGATTGGTTAATTGCCCTGTATAATGATCTAATTGGTTTATTTTTATATTCTTGTACTGTCAGCAATATCACCAGTATATAAGCTTGTTTATTCCTTTGTTCTGGGAGTCTCTCTGGTGCTTTCCATGAGGCTCCTGTACGTGTGTACTGTAGATAATAAAAACCACTGAAAGAGAAGAATAACTGTATTTGTCTTCATTTTCAAAGTATTGTGTAATATAACAATTGGTGCCGTTTACTCGGATCTGAATTAAGCGCAAACTGCAGCAGTCAGGAAGTGGACGAAATATTGCTAATGAAAGGGCCCATGACAGACTTTTCTGTTTCTGTAGTGTTTCTTTCATCTCTCTGTATCTGCCTGCCTTAAAGATTTGAAACATTTTTTTTATTTTTATTTTTTGCAGAAAATGATATGATTTCTCTCATTCAGTTGTTTTGAGGTAAGTGGCATGCATTTTTCTTCTGCTATTGAATGTGCAGTATGAGAGTGGGTTGATACGAAAATACTGGCGACATACGTATGAAAGGAGGAATGATAGTGGGGTAACAAGACGTTTATATAACGCCTTAGCTAAACCTGTGTTAAACAAGTATAGCTTATCGAGTGAAAATGGGAGTGAGTGCAGGAAAAATAAATGAGCCAGAAAGAGGTACACCAGCTGGTTTTATGTTTTATCGTGTGTCCCAGGACATTTGTATGTTTCTAAATCAGTGGATCGCCCTTACTAAAAATGACGGTGACCTTGCTTTTCCCAAAAATGGTAGTTTTAATAAAGATATATTGACTAATTTGCAAAAGAAATTAAAACAGAAAGGAAGAATACCAGGGTTGTGCTGGGCAGCTTTTAATGATTTGATGTGTGAAGCTAAAGAAAGGGAAAAGGACTCGGTCATCAGTAGTCTTAAGGACAATCAAAAGAAACTAAAAGAGCAGATAAAGGAACTGCGGCATACTGGGAGTAATCTAGATGTAGCAAACAGTAAACGCTTAAAGGAACCACCTATTAAGGGATTATATCCTGTACAAGAATTAAGTAAATTACAAATAACTGAATCATCTGAGGATGATAACCCCTGGTTCCCCCCACCCCCTACGGCTCCTCCACCGCAATATCAGCCTTCAAAGGTTCAAGATGGAGCAGTGAGCTCCACAACAGAGGGCGAAGGCCAGCGGAGAGAAGAGCAGACCGCACCCGAC
Organism: Protopterus annectens; assembly: GCF_019279795.1. Taxonomy (NCBI): domain Eukaryota; kingdom Metazoa; phylum Chordata; order Ceratodontiformes; family Protopteridae; genus Protopterus; species Protopterus annectens. Next base: position 8,608,220 of record NC_056740.1, read on the forward strand.
TCTGGAAGCGGAGATCGGACAATGGGAGGTCAGCCTAGCAAACTGCTTATAGAACAACCTGACCAAATAGATACAGGTAAACCATCACCTAGACTAACCCATTTGAAGACAAAAAAACAGCAGAAAAGAAAAGCACAAATGCTTTTTGACCCTAGGTCTAGCCAGCCGAAAATCTATCACAATAAAAAAGCTGTATATTTACATAAGGGTAAATATTACAAACAATGCCCAATTGTGATTGAAGACTATGACGGTTACGTTGGTTCAGACAAATCTAATCCGGATTCTGATTCTGAATAAGGCTCTAGCCCATCAGATGAAGAAGGAGTATTCCCATTAAGAGAAGTCCCAAACCCAGCACATGCTAGGGATGCTGGACAACCAGCTACTGTAGTGGTACCTAGGGCATGGTCAGCAGTTGATTTTCAAGTGATCACTAAATCACTTCCACCTATACGTAATAACCCAGCGAAGTTTCAATGCGTATTGGCAGAACATATCTGTTTGCAAAATCCTACCATAGAAGAGGTTAGAGCTGTCCTCCAATATGCTGTCCCAGCTGATCTGATGAAACGTATCTGGGATCATGCTAATGTTCCTACCCCAATACCGAAGCACAACACACAAGGGGAAAATGGATTTGAAGTGGTTAGGTAATGTATAGTTGATATTATCACTGTAATAGTGCCACCTGCCCCCAATTGGTCGAAAATTAAATCAGTCATACAGAAAGAGGATGAGCCTATAGATGAATACTTAAATCAACTCACTGAAGCCTCTGAGGCATATTCCGGGTACTCAGAGCCCACCAAAGCACCAGCACAAAGAGGGCTGTCAGCTGCCTTTGTAAATGGGTTATGCCCTCAGGTGAGGGACAAGTTAAAGGAAGTATGTTTAAACTGGCCTAGTTTGGGCTTACATGAGTTAGTCCAGCAGGTACAATACCTATCTGACCATTTATCTAAAGAAAAGAAGGAGTTACAGGAGAAATTAGTAAAAGCACAAATCCAAATGTGTAACACTTTTGGTCAGCAGGGTAGACGATGATGGCGAGGGAGAGGGAGGGGTGGACGCCAAGGAGCAGGAAATCAGAATAGAGAAAACTGGCAGGGAAAGCAGTCGGCTCCACCCCAGAATTCTAGTAATCAGACAGAGTGTTTCAACTGTGGCCAACCAGGCCATTGGAAAAATGAGTGTCCATATTTGGCTGAGCAACCTGCACCATATACCGTTACGTCACAACAGTGGAATTCTAGCTGGACGCCGTCCAATTGACAGCAACCACAATGAAGGTTCCCGAACAGAAACAACAGCAATTGTGCCCTTTTATTCCTGTGGATCAGGATGGACCACATGTTATGTTACTGGTTAAAAATAAACCCTATCCGTTTTTAATTGATACCGGAGCGACTAAATCCATGCTAGCTGGCAAAGCAGCCATGAATGTTCCCCTCTCCGACAAAATAACTAGAGGGGTGGGTATCTCTGGTATAACTATTGAGTACTCCCTCAGCACCTTTAAATCTATTAGGAAGAGACTTGCTTTGCAAAATGGGGGCCACCATTTTTTGCACAGCTGATGGAGTTTATCTCCAAGTACCTTCAGACCAACAGGATAGTACCCTGGCAGCTTTAGATGACTCTGTCATTTTACAGGCAATGTGTATTCAGCCAAATTCTGACAAAAACAAGTATTTACATTCCTTACCCTCTCACCTGTAGACTACTCATGACAATGATGTAGGGTTTTTGACCTCAGCTACTCCTGTAAAAATAACCCTAAAACCAGGAGCAAAGTTACCACGAGTACCACAGTACTCTTTGACAGCTGAGGCTGTATCTGGTATTGCCCCTGTTATTTCTGCATTAGAACAACAAGGGATCATAGTACCCACCACAAGCCTGTGTAACACCCCAATACCAGTGAAAAAACCTGGCAAACAAGCTTACAGATTTGTGCAAGACTTGCGGGAAGTTAACAAAGCTGTTTTGCCTGTTTTCCCGATTGTACCAAACCCAGCTACTATTTTGAGCTGTATCCCACCTACTGCAAAATGTTTTACGGTAATAGATATTTCATCAGCTTTTTTCTCTATTCCAATACATCCCGACAGTCAATATTTGTTTGCATTTACCTACAAAGGACAGCAGTATACTTGGACTTGATTGCCCCAGGGATATGTAGAATCTCCAACCTTATTTTCTAGAGAGATGCATAGACAGTTACAGGATCTACAACTACCATCACGTTCAGTTCTAGTCCAATATGTGGACGATATTCTTATAGCTTCGTCAGACAGTAACTCATCTAGGGAAGATTCCCTTCTAGTGTTAAACTTTTTATCTACATGAGGGTTTAAAGTAAATAGATCAAAATTACAATTCTGTCAGGAAAATGTGCAGTATTTGGGACATATTATTACAATGGGTTCTCGTCAAATACTCCCAAATCGTATAACATCTATTCAAAATGCCCCATGCCCTGTAACTCAAAGGCAGCTTTGAGGATTCCTTGGCCTAGCAGGATACTGTAGACAGTGGGTGCCTAATTTTTCGGAAATTTTGCCCCCCCCCATGTTACAACTCCTAAAAAAGGATATTATGGAACCTTTACCCTGGACATCACAACACGATGAGGCTTTTCAGGCTATCAAAACAGCCTTGGTAAATCCTCCTGCCTTAGGGTTGCCAGATTATTCCAAACCTTTTGTTTTCTTTTGCTGTGAGCGAAACAAGACTGCCTTGGGTCTCCTAGCCCAGCAACACACTGAAGGCTACCGGCCTATTGCTTACTACAGCACCCAGCTAGATCTGGTTGCCTCTAGTTACCCAGCTTGCTTACAGGCTGTGGCAGCCGCTGCTGTCTTGGTTGACATGGTGGCTCCACTAACCCTGGGACATGATACTATACTAGCAGTCCCACATGCAGTTCAAGCGTTACTTTTGAAAACAAAAACACAGTATCTTTCAAATGCACGTCTTACCAAGTATGAATTAAGTCTAATAAATAACCCCGCCTTGCAAGTCATATGCTGCCCACCACTGAACCCTGCTTCTTTAATACCAACATCGGATGAGGGCGAACCACATGATTGTGTGCTTATAGTTAACTCTGTTCTTTCTCCTAGGTTACACTTGTATGACACTCCTTTGCAAAATCCTGATTGGGTTCTTTTTGTTGATGGATCCTGCTTACGAACAAACTCCGGAGAATTCCAAGCAGCTTGGTCAGTCTGTACACCGACTGAAGTTTTAAGGTCAGCACGATTACCCCCAGGCACTTCTGTGCAGGCTGCAGAACTAGTGGCATTATCAATTGCATGCAAAATAGCTAAGGACAAGTCTGTAACTATATATACTGACTCCCGTTATGCCCATGGTGTTGTTCATGATTTTGGTATACTGTGGAAGGAACAAGGGTTTTTAACTTCTTCCGGGGCACCCATTAAAAAACATTTTTATATCAATAACTTGCTACAAGACTTATTATAACCATCTGAACTTGCTGTTGTTAAATGTGCAGCCCATCAATCTAATGACTCTTTTGAAACTAAGGGCAATAATTTAGCTGACTGGGCTGCTAAACAGGCTGCTCTCTCACAAACTGTTCAGGGACATTTTTTGCAGCCTCTGCAACCGATGGTTACTTTTGATACCACAGTGTTAAAAGCTTTACAGGATGAAGCACCAGAATCAGAAAGGAGAACATGGCTGGCTCAAGGTTGTTTTAAATGCTCTGATCTCATTTGGCAACATCCAGATGGCAGACTGGTCTGCCCTATGTCCATGTTAAATTCTCTTATTAAAGCGTATCACTTGTCAGCTCATGTAGGGGTACAAGCATTAATAAAACAAATCCAAAAGGATTGGTTTGCCCCAGGACTTTCTGCTTCTGTACAGCATTTTTTGAGCATGAGCTCCATTTGTTTACAGTATAACATTTCAAAAGGCACTATGGCTCCCGCACAACCACTGCCAAAACCATTGGGACCATTTTGCCCTTTGCAATGGGATTTTATTGAACTTCCACCTTGTGCTCATTTCAAATATGTTTTAACAGTTGTTGATGTTTTTTCTGGGTGGTTAGAAGCCTACCCATGTGCCAAAAATGATGCTGTCTCAGTTGCTAAGAAACGTTGTTATGAATTGATACCTCATTTTGGTGTTCCCTGTCAAATATATTCGGACCGTGGAACACATTTTACTGCTCAGTTAATTGATTCACTGTGTAAAATGTTAGGCATCACTCTAAAATTTCATTGTCCATATAGAGCACAGGCATCGGGTATTATTGAACGCATGAATCAGACTCTGAAAACCAGACTGGCTAAAATTACTACTGAAACGGGCCTCACTTGGGTACAGGCCCTACCTCTAGCCCTACTCTTTATGAGAGCGCAAGTACATCCTACTAAAGGTCTTTCTCCTCATGAAATCCTCATGGGCCACCCTATGCGTATGCCCATGACTGCACCACCACCCTTTTCTGAGTATGATGCATTTGATCATGATATTCTTGTGTATTGCACTTCTCTTGTTTCTTTTTTACAGTTTCGTCATCACCAGGTAGCAGCGGCTCAACATATCCCTGATCGTTTCCTGTCCTCGGCACTACAACCAGGAGATTGGGTGTACATCAAGTCATTCTCTTGAAAAACAGCACTTCAACCACACTGGAAGGCGCTCTTCCTGGTTCTACTGACGACATCATCAGCAGTTCGACTACAAGACTCACCCACCTGGATTCACATATCGCACGTCAAGAAGGTCATCCCATCTGAAGATCAACAGCCTCTACCTTTTGCTACTCCTAATTCTCCACCTATTGCTACTCGTACTCAAAGCCATACTGTACCAGCACCTGACAATGCCTGACGTTTATCCATTTGGACAACCTCACCCTCCCGACACAATACAAGTGCAACCACCATTTCCACAAAAGCACTGTAATATTTTGGTGGTTATACTTGTTGTTTTGTTATTTCTACTGTGGCCATTTTTATTTCCTGCTCCAAATACACCTCATGCCAAATGAGCTGCATGGCATCCACCTTTCAACACTTACCAAGCCATTAAATATGCTTATGCGTCATCCCTCAGTGTCTCGGACTGCTGTATTTGCACTTCTCTTCCTACTGTTCATGGGGGATTGATGCTAAATATAGTCCCTTTAGGGGTTAATGAAACCTGGATGAATCTGATCTATGATGCATCAAATGTTATTTCAAAGGACAAGACAGCATTACAGTTGTCCCTCCGCCAAAACGGAACTGTGTGTTTTCAAAAACTTGGTAAAACTAGAGTCGGGTGGAGCCATTGTAACAAAACAGAGTTATATAACTGCACTGCAGACAATTCAGGTTGTGTAGATTTCTCACCTATAAAAAGACTTGTTAAAGACTTTATAGCTAACTTTTCCCAGAAAATAGAAACTGTTTATTGGAAAATATTCCAAGGACTGCAGGACGCTGGAGATCGCTTCAAGTCTATCAACATCACCATTAAAGTAGAAAATTGTTATTTTGTGTGTGGAAGAAAAGCATATAAATGGCTACCAGGAAACTGGTCTGGCAGCTGCTTCCTGGGCTATCTAGTTCCAGCTATTCGACATGTATCTGTATTACCTAAAGTAAAAATTTGGAACGTTCGAGAGGTCAAGAAGCCTGTCAATCCTGTAGGTCAAGTTGATGCTTCATGGATCCTTCATCATGAATTAGCTCATGCTAGTACCAAAGGACTGTCCCATATGGACTTGGGTGATGATGTCATATCATGGGCTGGTATAATTCCGTCATACGGAGCAGTGAAATCAATTTGGGAACTGAGAAAGCTATTTAAATTGCTTGAAATATTAAGCAATGCTACATTTTCTGCCTTAGAACTAGTGACTGATGAACTGACTGCTATGAGAGCTGTAGTACTCCAAAACTGTATGGCTCTCTATTTCACCCTAGCCGCGAAAGGAGGAACTTGCACTTTAATCCAGGAGGAGTGCTGTATGTTTATTCCTGATAATCAGCACGAAATTGAAAGCCATCTTGAACCGATTCAAAGAATTTCCGAACTCTCAAAGGCCAAAGAGGCCGATAGTTCAACATGGGCATGGTTAACCAACTTGTTCTCAGGCTGGGGAGGTAGACTGTTGAAGTTGATTTTATTAACTGCAGTATTAGCAATTGTTGCTTTTATTGCCTTATTCCTAATCAAAGCACTGATCTTGAAATCAATGTCTTCAAAAACTGTGAAAAAAGTGCCTAAGTTTTATATGGTTACAGCTATGAATGTAGACGATGAGATGACAATGTTTTCCAATGATAAAAGGACCAGTAGCATGGTTATGTTAGATTTGGGACAAATGTATGATAGGTTAAATGGTGATGCTTACACAGCATCAAATGGGGGATTGTAGAATATGAACAGCCAAAGCATGTGTTTGAGGAAATTGAGTATGTGACAGTCTTTATGTATTAAAATGTGCTGTGTACTGTGAACTTTGAAGGAACTCTGAGCAACGAGAACATACTGAAAAACAAGAGTCTGCCTGAAAGCAGGAAATGTGCCTTTTATGGAAGTGCATCCAATTTTCTTTCTCTGCCCTTTGATTGGTTAATTGCCCTGTATAATGATCTAATTGGTTCATTTTTATATTTTTGTACTGTCAGCAATATCACCAGTATATAAGCTTGTTTATTCCTTTGTTCTGGGAGTCTCCCTGGTGCTTTCCATTAGGCTCCTGCATGTGTGTACTGTAGATAATAAAAACCACTGAATGAGAGAAAGAACTATATTTGTCTTCATTTTCAAAGTATTGTGTAATGTAACACTATCGTACTGGCTTGAGGCATACTACTGTACTACAGATCTTAGCGTCCAATGTCACGTATATTAGATTGCAACTTCATCGCCTACACAACCCACATCACACTGCCTGGCCTGATGTTCTCTGTACCCATTTGCCTCTTTAGGGGCATGATACAACATTTCTTTGTGTTTGCATTAGTGTACAATTGTCCTGCTGTGTCTGTGCCACTGAACTGCTATCATGGCGTAGTGGTTTAGTACTGTGACTATAGTACACAGTATCCTGGGTTCGAACCCTGTCACTGCTTTTTATTTTCATGCTGGGCAGACCAGACTGCTTAAGGAACAGTAAAGCAGATATGAGCATGTTTAACTGACTTTGCTCAACTTTGCCCAACCTTGCCCAACATTGCTCAATGTTGCCCGACATTGGGCTAGTTAGCACAAGCAATTTTGTTTACATATACTAGATATTGGTAAAAGCTGCTTAGCACTGTTTTATATTGCTTAAAACATGGCAATCATGCCTCAGGTGGTGCTGCAGGGCTGCCTATGTCAGATGCACATACTATACTCCCTATACATGTCTGGAAACACGTAGTGTCAAGTTAGGCATCCCTTTTATTTTATGTGCTAGTCAGAGGGAGGTATCATTTCCAGGGTTCCTAGTGAGCCAGTGTATGTGCTATGTGTTGCCTCTTTGCCAAGGCCAAGGCATACTGGGCACGCCTCCTTCTGCCTACTGGGGCAGGCTCAGGTTGTTCCTCCTCTGAGTCACGCTGTGCCTGTGCAGGCCTTGGCAATGGTGGGGGGCTGTTTGGCCCTGTTCCTGCTGCAGCTGTTTTCGCAGGATCATATTGTGTAGCATGGCACATACCATGACAATTTGGATACATGTAGTTGGTGAGTACTGCAAGGCTCCGCTAGATGTGTCCAGGCACCGGAACCGTGACTTGAGCATCTCAAACACATGCTCAATTACATTTCATGTTTGTGCGTGTGTCTCATTATGGAGTTCTTGTTCAGGTGTGTGTGCATTTCTGATGGGTGTCATCAGCCACGGCTCCAGTGCGTATCCAGCATCCCCCACTAGCTGACCGTCAGGGATGTCCCCATTGGCAAATGTCTGGTACAACTGTGACAGATGCCAGATATGGGAAACATGGTAGCTTCCAGGGCAGCCAGCACACACATTCAGTATTATGTCCTGGGCATCACACATGACCTGGCAGTTGATGGAGTGGAAGCCCTTGCGGTTGATGTAGGCCCTACCCTGCTCACCAGCTGGTGCTTTGATGTGTATGTGCGTGCAGTCAATTGCACCCACTACCTCAGGGTATTCCACTATTTGATGGAAGAGACGCATATTGCTGGCCAATATCTCATGGGAATTGGGGAAATATACATGATCACCGACATGTGCTGACATGGCATTCAGGAACTGGTGCAGTACCCAGGATGCTGATGCCTGTGAAATCCCCATCATATCACCAGTTGGTCTCTGGAAGGTACCTGTTGCTAGTATTCTTAGGCCAACACATACCTTGGTTTCCACTGGGATGGGTTCCCCTCTATTGGCTCTGTGTGTGAGGCGTGGCCTGCACAGCTCAACAATTTGCTGCAGGAGCTCTCTGTCCACTCTATAGCGCTCCACTATCTCCAGCTCATGTAACCCCTGGTAGGTTACCCTGGGTCTGTACACTCCTCTCCGTCTCCTCACTGTGGGTTGCTCAGCAGCATTTGCAATGGTACCACCCTCAGCATCTTGCACATGTCGGCTTATAAAAGCAATGGCAGCCCCTAACATTTTTTGTCTCAGTTAAGCTTTTTAAGTTTTCACTTCTCTTTGTAGACTGCAGTGTTGCAATGTTTCTGAGAAACTGGGGGAATGTTGTTTGCAGAGTTTTAAGTGCTGGGCTGGGCTGGGCTAGTATACTGCCTGTGTAATTGCATGATTCTGATTGATTTCACCTGGCAGCTCTGCTAGTTCTCATTGGTTAACTTCCTACTACTTCTTTTCCTTCCTTTTCCCATTTCTGTTTCCACAGGGGGCAGCGCCACGCAAACAAGTGCAAACACACGCACACACACAGGCTTACACAAGCTTACACATGCTTAGGCGGGTGCACATTCATGCATACAGGCTTAGACAGCCTTACACAGGCTTACACGGGTGCACACACGCTCACACAGGCTTAGATGGGTTTACAGGCACGCACACGCGCACACAGTGTAACAGCTTTGCAAGAAACTTTAGTGATAGCCACGGTGTACACCTTCAGTTTCTGGGTTTCAGTTTAGACAACTGTAGACACTCCACTTCCAGTCCTGAGTAACTCACAGCAAACACATGCCACTCTGCTCCGATAAGCTTACAGTCTTTTTGATACATACCCCCTCATGATGTCACCTATCTTCTACTCTGTTACTCCCCTAATCCTACTCTTACACTCTAGGGACATGGTTCACATGGCAGGGAAAATTGGGATTCATTGTCCTTACACTCATTTGCATAGGATTGCCTACTAATGCTTGATTACATCTCTCAGACTGAGCTTACCCCCTTAGCAACCACTACTCAGTAGCCATGGTGTCTTCAGCCTGCCATTCACCTGCATGGCAGATGAATATTTTGAATAAAATCCCTATTTGTGGATTTTATTTTTTATTTTTCTGGTTTTTAGAGCGCAGCACGTTTGCGCGGCGCTGCTCTATGCTTAAACATCGATTGAGGAAAAAAAATATTTTTTATTATTTTGCAACAGATAAAAATGCCAATGGATGTATATTTGGCCACTGGCATGCTTCCTCAACTGGATGCATCCTTTTTCTGGAGCTGTCATAGCTCCGTTTTGCTATTTGCAGAACGGTACTCAGTTGCCAACCGAGTACATTTCTGCAAATAACACAACTCTTACTCGGACAGGTTAGTGTTTCCTGGATCACAAATTTACCTCATTTGCATAGCTTTCAGCAGCAAATGATGTAATTTGCATAACCTAACACTGTCCATGCAAGAGTCGTTTTAGGAGCTTTCATGCATGCCCCTGCCGGCTGTTCCTGGATCGCTCGGCAGACATATTGGCTGTCTGAAGTCTTACTCTACTCTTAGACTCCATACAAGCCTTCGTGAATCCGGCCCCTGGTCTTAATACAGCTGTCAGTATTAAAACAATTCTGAAAGAAAAACAAATGAAGTTATAATGTAGTTGGCTTAGTACATCTTGAAAATAATTTATATTTATGTTTTAGAATGAAGGGATTTTATAACATATAATTTTATAACATAAAGTTTATAAGAATGCATTTTTATGAATACATTTATCTGTTTAACTTTAAGAAATTCACAATGCTTAATTGATAAGTAAATTTGGTTGGCTAGCTTTGTTTTTTTAAATAAGAGTTAATTGATGTAATCTGTGTTTAGATCACAATAAGGATGGGTTTTGTACCTGAAAGCTTTATGTATTTTGTATGAATAATGTTTTTTATGTTAAATTTATTTGCTTTCCTACATTGTTTGTCCAGCTTCTTTGGAAGTTTTGCTGTCTTTGCTGTTGACTATGTTCACACTCCTTGTTTGCTGTTTGGTTTATTAATATTAAAGGTAGACATGTAAAATAGGCAACTAATAATTATTTTAAGTCTTCTGTTTATAGCTGAGGATGAAATTGCATACAATTGGCAACAGCAGGAAAGAACAGCTAGACTTGTTGAAGCCACTGGTAAGCATGAATAAAGTAATACATAATATTCTTTCTTTAACTTATTTTATTAACTGTATATAAAAAAATAAGTCATAAAGCATAGCAGCTGAAACACTGGGTGCATTTAGTCTATTACTGCAATGGAGAGTGAGACATATGTCAGTATATAAGTGCAGTATTCTGTCTTTAACTGATTTTATTAATTATATAAAGAAATAATTTAAAAAGCATGGCAACTGAAGCATTAGAGTGCATTTACTACATTATTCCAACCAAGAGTGAGACAGGAGTGATGATTTAGGTCCTTGGCTCTAATATTGGTGGAGCCATTGGACTTATGAAGGTGCAGTGAATTATTGTATTTTGCTTCAGTCAGATTAGTCATTCACAGTTGCAAGCCTTTAGCACATAACAATGGTGTAAAGGTTGCACTATGTTTACATCAGATACACAAAGTCAAAGGTTTGGTATTCTGCAATTGTAATGAATTCACAGCTCATTTGCATCTTCAGAGTTCTCAGAGGGCTGAATCTACACTATAAAAAGGTAAGTGTGTAGCTAGGGAACTTGAAGGTGAGGAGACTGTTTTGAGCACAGAAGATTGAAACTGCTACTCCTTGGTGTTCCTATTGGAGCTGTATTCACAGGATGATATTGTATAGGATAGCACAGACTGTAATAATTTCAGCACAAGTACTGGGATCATGCGGCAGGGTCCACCTGATGTATCTAGGCACCAGAACCATGACTTCAGCAGCCCAAACAAATGCTCTATGATGTTTTTTGTTTGAGCATATGCCTCATTATAGTGATCTGCTGTGTGTGTATATGTACATATCTGGTGGACATCATCAGCCATGGTTCCAGTACATACTCTGCATTCTCTAGTAAATGGCCTCATTGGACATTATCCCTGGAAAACCTGTGATAGAGTTGTGAGATGTGCCAGATATGGTAGTCATGGTAACTGCTGGGATTGCCAGCATACACATTCAGGATGATTCCACTAGCATTAAACCTGACCTGGCAGATAACGGAGTGGAATCCCTTTCTGTTGATGTAGACCCTTCCCTGTTCCCCAGGTGGTAATTTGATTTCAGTGTAGGTGTAATCTATCAATATATTGAGTATATAATAAATTACTGAAGGAAATCCTACAACAAGAATATCTCCATATATTGGATCATATGAAAATCAATCCATTTATTGAACAAATCTTAGAATAAAGGCAGGATGTCAAATATTAAGTACCTGATACCGAATGTGTCTTTGATAACAAATTTCATTTTTTCAGAAAAAAATCTGTTTGGACAGTCTGGAGTCACACAATAAGAGAAAGGGTAGGATGGTCAGAATTATACTGACCCCAGAAGAAACGGCTTCTGAAGGTACTCATAGCAATATGGAGAGAAAGGCATATCCATGATATTTTCCAGTGTGTGCCCATAGCAAGGTTGTGATAGTAAAGATAGTGATAGTGAAATGATTTGTTGTTGACAACGGGTGACCTGAATGCACAAATCAGGACAGACAGAAAAATATATGAGTTGGAATCACATGAGTGGGGCAATAGGAATAAAGGAGAGGCCATTCTAGACTTCTTTCTGGCAAATGGTTCAATAGTGGCCAACACATTAAATTAAAGTCCAGTAGCCTACATTTTTATAGGACAAATGTCTAACAGTACCAGAAATATAAGGTCTAGGGACCTGACTTTTGTCTGTGACTTAGAGCATACTGGAGATACAAATACATGTCCTAGAGACTGCTGCTCCTATGGAACAAGATTTCCATCCATGTGAAGCTGAGTTTGCCTATTATCCAGTTTAAATACAACCTAGACAAGTGGATGGGGAACAGGAAATTTACACTGGGCCTGGCACCTATGTCCCTTATCGACAGAGGTAGTTTAGAAATGCTTGGCCCTCAATGTCCTCTTTAGATGCAGAACATCATTACTCTTTCATGAAAATGTGGCTAGGCTTAGGAAGTCCCTGCCCCAGGTCATTAGTCATTAGCCTAGTAACAGTCTGTGAATCTATGACATGAATTAATTGCAATACAGTTAATAAGAATCTTTGGGTTAAAAGTAATGAATTAAAATTGCTAAAATATGGGATAAATATAAATATTAATTTTTTGAAATTATTGCATTAAGTATCTTGAGTATATGATAAAGAGACCAGTTTGGCATAATGGTTGAAGTCTTTGTTTCCATGTACAAGGTGCAAGGGTCAATTCTGACCTTTGGACAATGTCGGTATGGAGTTTGCATGTTCTCCCTCTATGGAGGTCCTCTCACCTCCCAAAAACATGGTGAATGTTTTCACCTCAAACTCAACCAAGAATGGAGTTGTGGGCAGCAGTGCATATTGTATATAGACCCTAACAAGGGAAGACTTGCATGGACCAACCACCTTGAGCATTAACTGTGGTGCACAGTATCCTCAAGATAGGCAAGCATAGATGACAGCCACTTGATGTAAAAAATGATCCTAGGTGATTTGGTCATGTTGACTAATGTTTCCAAATGGACACGGGTATTTGGCAGTGATAAGTGGATTGAGAACCTGTTCTGACCTTTGCCAGGAACCCATACTAATGGTGGAAGGGGTGTACCTGCTCCTATTGGCCAGTGTGTGACCACCATACAGTATGCAACTGCCCACCTGGGATTACCAGGGATAACTCTCTTACCAAAAATAAGAGAATTGCAACACAGAATGCAGGTTCACTGACAGTCCATAGCTTGAAAGTGTAAGGGGCAGGCTGGGTTTCCTATGCATCCAGAAGACAAGATGGAAGGGCAAACTAGAAATGATGTGGGAATTATGATGAGGAAGAGGCTTCAGAAGTCAGTGAGGAATGTCATCAAAATTAGTAACAGAATCATAGCAATCAGACTCTTGTTTTAATTTCTCCAAGTCTTTTGGGTTTCTCATACCATAACGGGAAAGGACCCCATTCCTAAGTCAAAGTATGATTAAAGTTCATGAAGTTAGTATTGTTTCAGTCTTTGATGTTAGCCAAAAGTGCTCTTCACAGTACCTGCAATGTACACAGAATTGACTCCTTCTGCAATTCATATGGAGTTACATGCATTGGTAGCATATGTAAATGTTGTTGTTTGTCTTTTCAGCTTTTCCCGGTTAGGGGTCACCACAGCGGAAGTCTAGTCCGCTAATGATTGGCAGTCGATTTTTATGGTGCCGAGTTGCCAGCCCAACGCCCAACCTTCAGCGAAGGCACGCCCATTCACACATGTCTTTCAGAGGCCACTCATATGTAACTATGACTGCAAATTCTTTTTTATGAGACCTGTTACAACAACTACTATTGGGACTGCCTGGGTATCCTTTTTCCACATTGGTCCCATTTCTGCCTGCAAATTCTGATATTTATTGACTTTGTGTCTCTCTGTATGTACGACACTGTAATCACTAGGTATAACAATTTCAGCGATCAATGCTACACCATTGAGTAACATGGACTATATTTATTTATTTATTTGACATTTGTTAACCAGATTGGTCCAACTGAGCTAAATGCCCATTTTCAGTGGAGACCCAAGGAGAAAAGCTCCAAATACATATACAATTATGTAACTAAGCAAAGTGAAAACAAAAGAATAAAACAGTGATACAAAAATCAAACAGTAGTAATATATAACAGTTTACAAAGATGAATCATACAAAAGAAACAAATAAAAATCATAATTATGGTAAATACTATATCTGATTTTGTTACATCTATTATTTGAACTGTTGGCAATGGGTGATCCCATGTGATATAAACTTCATTATTCTCTACGATGCTTTGTGGTTGATGTTTCCAATGCTTAGCTGCTTCAATATTGTCATGTTTGCACAATCCCCAGTGCAACAGTCTTGCTACATTATTATGCCTTTCAGTATACAGGTCCTCTGACATTAGTGTATCACACCCAGCAACAAGATGCACAGCTGTTTCCAGTTCTGTTTTGCAGAACCTGGATTTGTTTGCTTCTCTCACATGTTCAATGGACTTTGTGTAAACCAAAGCGTACATAGTCTACTATCCTGGGCCACCAATATTCACCTTTCATCTTCTGGTTTAAATTCACTTCCTTAACCATTCGTGCATCAGATCCTAATTGACATGAAGCTGTTTCAGGAGTTTTCTGTACTTCCAACTATATTTATGCCTTTTCCATCACATTTCTTGCTTCTCATCTGATCCTTCTCCTTATATTCTTTCTTTTGTTTTTGGCACAATCAGTTCTGTCAGATTTTTGTCTACTTCTGGTTTGATCTGCATTCCTGCTTGACACCAATATGCTTCTGCTGAATTAAGCAGGGAAGTCATCTTAGCCTTGTTCTCATCATGTTTCAAAACCTTCACTGGGTTTTGATCTGGGGAAGTCAGCAGATATATATGCTGTCCTACGATTGCAGATCTGTGCATATAATCAGTTTCGAGGAGGCCCATACTGCCTTCAGAACAATATAATCTTGCTATACACTGATTTTTATAAATCATTTGAAAATACCTTTTGTGGCCAGTCAGTCACATCAAAACTATAAATATGAACAGGAAGAGCAAGCTGGTTTATAGCTTGGACTTCGTTCCTTGATGTCAGGGCTGTTTTCATTATGAATTTTAGTCTTTTAAAATATTCCTTGCTGAATTTCTTTCACATTTGTTCAAGCTTTTTTTTTTTATCCTTCATCAACTCCCAAATATTTATACATTCCTTCCTGCTCATGTTCCTTTATATCACATTCATGTCCCAGATTTATATTTTCCAGTGTGTGCCCAATGCAGGGTTGTTCATACCTCGTAACTATACAGATTTTCACAGAATGTCCAGATTTTTGCCTCATATTTTTGGTCTGTTTTTTCATAAAATTGTAGTTTTCTGGCAAATTAGTGGCAAATCATTAAAGTTTAGATAAAGAAATAATTATAGACATTTGAGTTTCAGACTTCATACCCTTCAGAAAATTCATGCTAATGTAAAACCTGTTATTCTATCAACTTTCTAAGTTTGTAAGAGCAATATTTAAAACTTGTCCCTATTTTTCGGCCTTTTCCCACTTTTATTAATGGCTTTGTCCAGATTTCTTGCTCTAAGCAGTTGAGAGGTAAGATTGTGCTTGTGAAAATAGTGATAGTGAAAGGAACTGATGTTGATAATGGGTGACCTGAATGCACATATTGGGACAGGCAGAACAAGATACGAGTTAGTTTCACATGGGTGGGGCAACAGGAATAAAGAAGGAGAGGTCATTCTAGACTTCTGTCTGACAAATGGTTCGATAGTGGCCAACACATGGTTCAGCAACAGAGACAGTAACAATATTATATGCAAGAGTGGCCAACCTGCAACTCAGATAGCCTTACCCCTAGTAAGGACCCTAGTAAGGAAAGGGCATTGGGGTAGAATCAGCGATTACAAAATCATTCCCAAGCTGTGATCATGTTCATAGTTTCATAGTTATATAGTAGGCTAATGACCACCAGAGCCTTAATAAGCCTAAGCATGCAATCCATCCAAATTGTGTTCCTATGTATATAGGTTCATAGTTATATAGGTTCATAGGTTCATAGGTAGGTACTAGGCTATCGGCCCAAAGGCCTAAGTAAGCCTAGCCAACAAAGTTCCCTGGCTTACGCCACCCAAGAAAGTTAATTTCCTGTCCCCTTGTTGAGCAGAGCCACAGAAGTGATCCCCGGGTTGTATTTCCTATTTCCCATCCACTTATCACAATTTTTCTTGAAGAGTGCTAATGAGGAACTTTGCTTGACATAGATGGTAGCTTGTTCCAGAGTATAGGAAGTCTCTGGGACAGGAATCTATCCCTCCAGCATGTCCTGTTTATTGCGGTGACAAGGTTTAGGTCCCCAGTGCATGTAGCTCGGAGGGATTGGGATTTGTTTAGGTGTTGCATGTCCAACAGCTCTGGGTTTAACATAGCTTTATATGTTAGGCAGAGATCTCTTCAGAGTAGGTGATATGCTACAGTGTAAAGCTGGGGTTTCTTGAGTCATTCAGTGTAGGTCATCTGTTTGAGGCCAGTAATCCTCTTTGTGAGGTACTTCTGTGGCCTTTTTAGCTGCTGCAGATGTCTTGTGAGGTACATTCCAAAAGGGGCATTGTACTCTATAATGGGTCTAATGAGTGCCAAGTAGAGGGGAACAATGACCTCTTTTTTCCTGGATGAGAACCCTTTTGTGATGACGTGTGCCATATAGAAGGATTTCCTGACTACTGCGGTGATGTTATTATCAAAGGAGATACTACTGTCCACCTGGGTCCCAAGGTCTCTTATCACACATTCAGCATTAAGTAGACTGCCGTTTATGTGGTAGTTCATGGGTACAGAGTTTTTACCAAAGGGGATGACAATGCACTTTTTGGCATTGAGCTTGAGGCCATGCCTCTGACACCAGGTATCTGACTCAGTGAGGCCCTTCTGTAGGATGTCCACATCATTTGGGGACTCGACTATGGCTCCTAGTTTGCAGTCATCTGCGAACTTCATTAGCCAGAGGCCTTCTGTGTTAGCCTGTATTTCAGAGAAGTAGATACCAAACAGGAGAGGTCCCAGGACTGAACCCTGTGGTCAACTGAGACTAGATTGAAAACCAGGAAGTTGACTGGAGAAAAAGCACAAAAGTTCAGGGCTTTCACTCCTCAGGAAGAAGAGGAAATAGGTGGATTTGAAGAAGAATGGCAGCTCCTCAAAACAGCATGTGCAAGGGCTACAAAACAAATAAGCAGTCGATCCAGGTATGGAACTAAGGCACATAAGGAAAACTGATGGCAGTATGCAGAAGTCCAGGAAGTCACCAAAGGAAAGAAGACATGCAGGAAAAAGTTGGCGGTAGAAAAGATAGAACAGGCTAAGACTAAGAAAGAATACTAGATGGCTAACAAAGAAGCTAAAAGAGGAATTCCAGTAGCAAAGAGCAAGGCATCAGAGGGCACTCTACAAGCTACTGGAAAGTGACTCAGTGGATGGCACAAAGAAACTTTCTCAGGTTACAAGGCAAAGGCAGAAAGATAAAGATGATCGTCATCAGACACCCTTTATAAGAGATGCCAGCAACAACCTGCTCACCAGTCCACAGGACATCAAAGATAGATGGAAGGAGTACTTCAGCAGCTTCTAAATGAAGAAATCTACACAGAAGCTGTACTGCCTCAGAAACAGCCTATGATGAGAGAAGCAGAGGAATCCACCCTACAAGAAGTAAGGATAGCACTAAGGAAAATGAAAACAGCGAAAACAGTAGGCTCAGGTGAGGTGACTGCAGGCATAAAGATGTTATGGGAGACAGGGAATGCATGACTTGAGGGTGCTCATAGCAGTATGGAGAGAAAGGTGTATCTCAGATAACTGGAGAATAAACATGCCAGTGCACAATAACAAAGGGGACATCATCGACTCTGGGCACTATAGAGGTATCAAACTCTTGTCATACTGCACAAAAGTTCTGGAGAGGGTGATTGAGAAATGAATACACAGAGCAGCAGAAAATAAGATGGGAGATGAGCAGTTTAGGTTCAGATCAGGATGCAATACAACTGACCCAATGTTTTCAGTGAGACAGATAGCTGAGAAGAAGCTAGAGATGAGGAAAGAGTCAACTGGGCATTCCTAGACTTGGAGAAAGCATATAACAAGGCCCCTAGAAAGCTGATTTAGGCAGTCCTGCAATGGTTCAAAGTCCCAGAAACATTAGTAGAATTACTGCAGGCTATATACAAGGAAGCAATGACTCAAGTAAGAACACTGTGTGTTCTCTCAGAGGAGTTCCCAGTAGGAGTGGGTGTATACCAGGGTTCAGCTCTGAGCCCATTGCTGTTCATACTGGTGATGGACTACATTAGCAAACAGATCAGGGGGGAGAGATCAGCAAAGGTGCTATATGCAGATGATGTGGTATTACAGGCAGACTCTCAGCAAAAGCTGGGGGAATGGAATGCAAAACTGAAGGAACACAGAATAAAACTGAATATAGATAAGACAGTTGTAATGGCAACAAATTTTGTAAATCAGAAGAAGCTGATAACGGAGATAGAAAGGATAATAGTGGAACAGGTTAACAGTTTCATGTATCTGACTGGAGTGGCTGAAATGTTCTAGGCAAACATCTGACAAAAGTGAAAAGCTATATACAAGATAATAGAGATTTTTTACATTGATTATATGAATGGCAGAACATGCATAAAGAAAATGAATACACTTTTGTTATATTAGATATCAAGTTGTTATTGACCATGATTCCCATTGATTTTGGGGTCGATGCTGTGCATAATTTTCTATGTAAAAACGCAAGTATGCATGGTAGAGAAATAGAGACTATCTGTATGCTACTTGAAATTGTCTTGAACAACAATATATTTATGTGTCAGGAGCATGTGTACCATCAAAAAACTGGCGTAGCTATGGGTACAGCTATTGCTAATACATATGCAATATAGCTGTAGCCAAGTAGGAGGAGGAATATGTATTTAATAGCACACATGAGTGTGGTGACAAAGTTCTCTTCTTTAAGTGCTTTGTTGCTGATATTTTCTGGCTGTGGGGTGGTGACTGTTCTCAGCTGGACCTTTTTTGTGAGTACTTGAATCATACAACTAATTTTTTACAGTTCATAGCTACATACTCAAGAGATTACATTAATCATTTAGACATTAGTCTAATAAACAATGGTATGAGCATCACTATTTCTATCTACAGGTAACCTGTACAAATGAATAGATTTACCCATAAGACTAGTATGCATGCCCCACACACATTCAGAAGCATGGTTAAGAGCCAGTTCTTGAGAGCTAGTAGGCTGAATACTGATATTACTCTATGGTGTGAAACATTGAATGGCATGACAGTAGAATTCAAAGAGCGTGGATATGAGGATAAGTTATTACAGGAAATAAAAAATGATACTTTGGCGAATAGAGTATCTGATGCCAGACCTTATTTCACAGATCATATCAGAGCAACAGGTAAAAATAGGGATGATATCAGACAAAATTATATGCAATATGTTACTACTTACACTATGAGGTCTGACAGAATTAAGATTATATTAACAAAAAATTGAAATATCTTGAGAGCTATGCCGGAAAGTAGTACAATAGTAGGTGAGCAACTATGTTTCGCATATAAAAAATGTCCTAATTTTAAAACGTTTATGCTATAAAGATTTGCCAATTAGTCAGTCACAAAGAATACAGAAAATGGGCACATTCCCATATTACAACTGTAGCTGTTGAAATCATATTATGAAAGATAATGTATTTATACACCCTGTAACTGAGACAAGGTTTATATGCAACTGTTATGCTATGTGTGACACCACTAATATTACTTATATGGCTAACTGAGTGAAATGTCCTGCCTTTTATATAGGAAAAAGTGCTAGAAAACTTAAAGAAAGGATAACAGAGCATAAGTCAGACATACGGAGAGAGGTAATCAGCAATGCACTTGCTAAGCATATAATAGAAAAAGGCAGTGAATATAAATTTCTCTTCAGGGTGATAGACCTTAGATTTAAGAGTAGAAAGGGTGGTGACTTAAATAACACACTTGAGGTGTGTAAATATGAATGGATTTTACGGTTAGAGGCAGATGATACACCTAGGCTTAATATGGTTGTTAGCATCAAACCTATTTTAAGAAGGAAACAACTGGCTTTAAAGTAATTGTTCATAGGTTCATAGATTAGTACTAGGCTAACTGCCCTTGTGAGCCATTTTAAGCCTAGCCAATTATCCCTTGTGAGACTCAAACGCTGCACTTTGCATTTGCAAGGCAAACACCTTAACCATTAGGCCAACCTCCCATCTGTAATGATTGTGTAGAATTCTTTCTTTTATATTTCATATTACTACTTTATGATTGTGGTAACTATTTTGTTAATGTTTTTATTGTTTCATATGACTAACTATTTAAACGTGACTGAGACTGTTGAGTTTTACGTGTACACACTGACGAAGGGTTTCTCCCGAAAGCTTTGGGGATTTTTGATTAAACTTTTGTTTTTACATACTCAGTGTTTCTGTTACCTGGAGCTTTTTATCTTTGCTACTTTGAATCTTGTTCTCCAAGTACAGTTAACCTTAGTGCTGATCCAGTTTGCGTCTTTTTTGTGTTCCCAGTGGGAGTTGGTGTACACCAGAGTTCAGCTCTGAGTCCAGTGCTGCTCATACTGGTGATGGACTACTTTAGCAAACAGGTCAGATGGGACAGATCAGCAGATGATGTATTACAGGCAGACTCTGAGCAAAACTAGGAGACTGGAATGCAAAACTGAAGGAACACAGAATGAAACTGAACACAGATTAAACAGTTGTAATGGCAGCAAATGAGGGAAATCGGAAGAAGCTGAGAACTGAGAAAGGAAAATAGTGCAGCAGGTTAACAGCTTGAAGTATCTGTGAGGAGTGGCTGAGGAGAAGGGAAGTCTGAATGAGGAGGTCAAAGACAGAATCAGGGGGACTGCAGCCATGTGGCACAGAAGTCAGGGGTAGTGTATGACAGAAGAATGCCAAATAAGCTGACAAAAGGTGTACAAAACAGTGCTGCATCAAGTAGTACTATATGGCACAGAACCCTGAGCAGTAAATGCAGAGCAGTTGAGAAAGCTAGAAGTGATGGAGATGAAGTGCCTTTGCACAATGTGGGACAGTCAAAAAATGAGGACATCAGAGCAGAAGTCAAATTAGCTACAATTACAGAGAAGGTACAACAGAACAGATTACAGTGCTTTGGGCACACAGTCTGGTGTAGGATATTTGAGATAAATAGGAAAAAGGCAAGAAGAGTAAGGGTGCCCAGCAAAGAGGTGGACGGAGTGTGTGAGAGGCTACCTGTGACAAGTCAGGCATGACTGCTGAAGAAGGTAGAAGAGTGGCATTGAACTGAGACACAACATCCTGACCCCATGTAGAAAATGGGGAAAAGGAGTTTGATGATTACATTAAGTCTCTTCTTAAAGGTAAGCTGCCTAAGGAAGAAACATGTTATTTGATCAGAAAGGAATTCATTTTTTAAATGAAATAGTTTCAAGTTTTTAGTTAAATTTATAACCTAACAGACAAAGAAAAAAATGTATTTGTTAAATAATTAATGATTTTTAAAAGTGTATAGGCTTTTATTATTAAATAGTGTAAGCAAAAATCATGAATTTTAGGACTTCTCATGAATTATAAGTTTGTGCAGTACAAAACATAAATATTAAATTCTGAATTGGTAGAAATTTTCTAAATGGGCTAGGATACTATAAAGTGTAGAAAGCTCTTTTTAAAGATTATTAAAGCAGGTTCTGGGTATTATTTCCAATGAGAAATTTAGATGAAAATCTGTCTTCAAAACCTTGATCTTTATTTTAGGTGCTTTACAAAACAATGTGCACTTTTTGACAGATCATAATTCTATATCCCTCTTAATTTTACCCCATAATTTATAAATATTAATTGAATGAAATATATGATTATTTTGCAGGAAATGTATTACTAAGTATTTAAGTGAGTCATTCATTTTATTGGATAAAAATATCACCAGGATTCAATAAACCCAGCATAGGTTCCACACAGAGCCTACTTGGAGTATATTAAAAATACGCGATATTGATCATCACATGACATCAGGCAGCCTCATGCCATGAATATTAATGATGTGCGGCACACATAAGAAATGTTTCGCAATTCACCCTGGTGTTACTGGCTGCAAAACCTGCATACTGAATGTGGATCATTCCACACAACCTTTTAGTGGCAGTAATGTGGACAAACAGTAAACTAATAAGAGGACAAAGGGCAAACATACATTTTCTGAAGGATATGAAGTATGGAACAGAACTGTATGTCATTATATATTGACTGCAATCTTCAGTGTTTTCAAAATAAACCACACATTTTACAAGGAACAGGCCAAAAATCTGATGCAAATATCTGCACATTCTGCAAAACTGTGGACAGTCTGCATTTGTGTTTTAAATTCTTTTTTTTTTTTGTTTTTTTTTTTCTTCTTGCCAGTGTTTGCTCGATGCATTGCTTGGCATAAACATGTTTAGCTGTGTTCACCTGGTTTGTGCGAAGAGCAGCAGTGCACAAACTGGAGGAATTAACCACCCATGTTGTAGACAGGACCAAGACAGCCACACATATGGACTGGATGTAGTCAATTAATAATACTGTGCATTGCACAAACATGGTAAGCAGTGTTGCACTACGATTAACAGCGAGAACTTTACAATGACTACTAAGATAGCAGATATCATCTCACTAATCCCATGGCAGCAGGTGTTGTAGGTATGGAGTGCAGATGTTCCAGGTTTCTAGTACAGGGTGTGCAAATTTTGTTGTACCCTTAAGAAATTGCATATTTTAGCAATTAAGTGCAACATACACAGCTGTTTTCTCAACCTTCTTGTGGCAATAGCTGTAAGTGCAGGAGAACTGTAGACATGGTCCATTTGAGTAGCACATTTACACAAATGTCTGTATACCAAGTAATCTTGAAATTGCAGTGCTTACCACTGTTGTACATTGCTTAATGTAACAAACACACAGTGCCCAACAGTGCTCACCCTTGCCTACCACGTTTCTGTGATGGTAAGCAGTGCACAGTGTTTTCAAATGTTGCAAAACCATCATGTGCACACTCTCAGTAAGCATGAGATGTGCAGTAGGCAGGAAACAACAGCATATAAAATGCATTTGGTGGGAAATGCTCACTAAATATTGAGCTTGAACTATGACAGGCATGTCTGGAGTTATTGGAGAGGATGTGCACTTTTGGGTGTAGCGTTGAGGTGTCCAGGAGTCCAAGATTTTTGTTGGACTCCTACTTAAGGAGCATGGGCCCAGGTTGCTGCAGTGGGACTATTCAGGCTCAGAATATAAATTTGAAGCCTGGACTAGTGTGTCCAGAGCCTTAACCAATGCAACAGGTTTCCCCCACACAGGTGAGCAATGCAGACATCATTTTCATGACGTCTAGAGGAGGAAGCAGGATACCCTCAACCTTTGGATAAGGAAATGTTGGGCAGGGGACACACCACTTATGTGTAAGTATCAATTTCAGTTAGTAATTGTAAGAGTTAAAAACTGAATGTAGTCAAGACTGGTATTCATAATGGTGTTCTGTTTTTTGCACAGCTGTTGAGGAGTGAGACTCAAATGTTCATCCCACGCTGCGCATCTAGTAAAGATATGTGCAGCTTGTGGTATGTATGCATCAAAACAGTACTGTCTAAATAGTATTTAAATAATAACAATTTGTACATCAATTTTGTAGCATTAAAAGTTAAGGACTACATAGCTGGTATTTAATAGAGTTCTATCAAATTGAGCATACATATCCCAACTGTAAAATAAACTATGCATGCCTTAGTCTGTAGCATAAAACAGTGGTGCCATGTTCTCAAATGACAGTGAGCATGCATCTCTAAACTGTAAAAGGAAAGCATGCATGCAGTAGTCTGTAGGACAAAATAATAGTACAGTATTTTAGTGTAGTCATTAGTTGTGGGTTCAGAAAACACACTTCCCAAATATACAATACTGCTATGGTTTCATTATTATTGGAATGTAACTTCATACCTCTATACCTGTGGCACAAATGACCTTCTGTCATCTGCAATCAGTGTAATTGGAACACGCACATGTGCAATATATGCACACATCAAGGATTGGTGGCTATAATCTGTACTATAGTGTGCCTCTGTTATAAACTGGGTAGTCTTAAAAGTACGAATGAAACTTGGTAGGAGTTTGTTGTGTTAAAAGTAAAAGTAACAGAATAGAGTCAAATAATTGTATCAATGCTTTGTATGTCACATATGAAGTTACTAATGTTCTCCTTTTTTTCCTCACAACCCAACCCTTTTCTTTCTTTTTTCTTTTGTTTTTTTTTTTTGTTTGTTTTGTTTTCCCACAGCACAGCAATGTAGGCCTGTCCCATGGGATTCACCTGCCCCCCTCCACTGGTTACAACACTGTTGCCCAGCACATTTGGTGCAGAACCTGGTAGCACCCCTTCTGCTGCGCCTGCACTATACAGCCCCTCAAGTAGTTCTGCCCCAGAAGATAGGCTTGTTGCTCTCTCAAGGAGCAGTGGTGGAGGGGTGAGTTTATCACCTGTGATAAGCTACCAGGGATGGTGCATAGGATTGTGCACTACAGTGTTGATGCACGCCTACTGCAGATGGAACTCCTGCTCTCCATCCTGATGCAGGGCACCCTTAGGAGGTCCAGACACTGGGCACTGCTGCCAGCAGCTGATGACAGTCCACTAGTTGAGGACTAGATTCTCACTGTCAACCACCTCGACATGCATACGAATGAGATTTCCCATGGTCCCCCCATCCATGGTGTTGACCCACCATGTGTCCTTCACCATTCCTGTCTCTTTTCTTGTTTGTCTTGTCTGTCTGTAACTGCTTCCTCACCTATGCATCTTACCTCACACAGACACTCCTACAACCCTTTCCCAACATTCTTCTCTATCTCAAAAAAAGGGCATCTGTCCCACAAAAAAAATTGTCCCATTCATAGCTCTCCATTTCACACAAATGTCTTCATGACACACATGATTCTTTCCAATTCTCTATACAACAGATTGCATCCTGGTCACCCCTCTCTCTCCCTCTGGAGGTGACAGTCCATAGGATCATAGGATCAATGGAGGTTACTAGGTTATTGGCCCTGAGGCCCTTATAAGCCTAGCCAAGAGTTTAGCCCATGTTTAGCCAAATCAGCACCTGATGCCTCTGTTCAGCAGGGACATGGATGGAATCCCAGGGATACATTTTCTCTTTCCCATCCAGTTATTCAGGTTGTGCTTAAAAAGGGGTAAAGCAGTACTCTGCTTGATGTGGAGAGGGAGTTTATTCCATACATGTGGGAGTCTCTGGGACAGAAATCTGTCCCACCAACAAGTCTCATTGATGTCACAGACCAGGTTGAGGCCACACATGTGGGTTACTTGAGTGGAACTTGACTTGCAGATATGCAGCAGTCCCATCAAGGTGGGGTCCATGAACTCCTTGTATGCCAGACAGAGGTCACCTCTGCGGAGTCTGTATGAAACCGAGCAGAGGGATAGGGCTTTTAGCCTATCTGTGTATGGTAGGTGTTTGAGGCCCTGGATTCTCCTGGTGAGGAACCTCTGTGGTCTCACCAGATCTTGCATGTGCTTTGTGAGGTACATGCCGAAAGGGGCATTGTACTCAATAATGGGCCTTATAAGAGAAGAATACAGAGATGTTATGATCTCCTTGTCCCTGGATGAGATACCCTTACTTATGAGGTGGGCCATGTAGAAGGCTTATGGCACAACGGAAGCAACATGGTGGTCAAAAGTCAGGTTGCTAACAGCCTGGTTGCCCAAATCCCTCACGACCAATTGAGTGCTTAGGATATTATTATTAATGTAAAAAATATAAAACAAATATTGGCTGCTTGAAACGCTTCCCCTTTGAAGCTCAAATAAATGTCAAATGTAAAAATGGGGCAGCGAAACGGCAGGATAACCAAAATTGTAAGCAATGTCAGCGACAATGTGGCAACAATGTAGCAACAGTTAAAAATAAGTAATACTTCCAATAAGTCCCGGTTACACGTTCTGGTCAATAAATCCACTCCGTTGCTGTAAACACATCCAGTGATACTCGCATATATTACAGCTTTCCAGTAGTTTATCACTTCACCAAATGTTCAATGGATCGACCAAACGACTGCTTAAAACTGATATTTATTCAAAGATAAAAAACGGCAGATGCTTTCACCCACTTCAGGGGCAATGGCATACATAGGATGCAATTCCTGGTGTAATAATATTAAAGATCTGTAGTATTCTACTGTAGTCAACTATACACCTAAAATAAATCTAATCTAATCTAATCTTGAAGTAGAAATATCAATTAGACATAGGGCTACACAATGAGTGACACAGTCTGGCCATATTTACATCTACATACACACAATGCCATGTATTAGATTATTCCTCCTACATTCGTGGCATTTAGAAATAGAATATATTATATATATTTAGATATTTTTAAATTTTTATGTTTATGTCTCTATCCCCTGTATAGCACAATATGAAAAAGCTATATTTAGTTATCCATCAGGGTATTATATGCTTGGAACATCTCCAGTTTTTAAATTGTACATTATATTGTCAGAAGGATAGATTATACACACATATATATTTTATGAAATCGTTCTCCTTGCATATTGTTATTAAGAAAACAGTAAGGAAAGCCTAGCATAAACATTTTTTATATACTGATCTATATACATGACTTGTATATCTGTTTTTTACATAATAGTATTTATATAGCGTGTATATATTTTAAATGTTTATATGAAAATGTTTATATGAAAAAGTTTTATTAATACGGCAAAGCCTTATGAAATGTTTTTTAGTTGATATGCAGTTAAAGTGCATGGATTAACAGGATATTAAATAATGGTAGGAAGTGATGTCACTATTAAAAAAGTATTTAAATGCATTTCAATTTAATTATGTAATCATTAATGGCCTGATGAAGCCTACGGGTGAAAGTGCTTGCCGTTTTTTATCTTTGAATAAATATCAGTTTTAAACAGTCGTTTGGTCGATCCATTGATTTATATAAACATTTGGTGAAGTGATAAACTACTGGAAAGCTGTAATATATGCGAGTAGCATTGGATGTGTTTACAGCAACGGAGTGGATTTATTGACCAGAACGTGTAACCGGGACTTATTGGAAGTATTACTTATTTTTAACTGTTGCTACATTGTTGCCACATTGTCGCTGACATTGCTTACAATTTTGGTTATTCTGCCGTTTCGCTGCCCCATTTTTACATTTGACAATTATTATTAATGTGATAATTTGTGGGGACGTCACTCTCCCCAAAGGGGGTGATGATGCATTTTTTAATATTCAGCTTGAGACCATGTTTCTGGCACCAGTCATGTCAGAGACCCTCTTGTAGGATGTCCACATCACTAGGGGAATTGATGACAGTACCCAGCTTGCTGTCATCTGCAGACTTGGTCAGCCATAGCTCATTGGTTTTGGCCTGAACCTCAGAAAAGTATATCCCAAATAACAGAGGCCCCAAGACTGAACCCTGGGGTACGTCGCTTGTTACAAGTCTACTGCTTGAGGTGGCTTCCCCTATTTTGACTACGTGGGTTCTATCAGGGACCCAGTTTGCAACCCATCTGGTAACATATGGATTGATGCCTAGTTGAGAGAGTTTATCTATTATGCCTGACTGGGGAGTAGTGTCAAAGGCTTTGGCCAGGTCAAGGTAGGTGGTGTGCACCATCTTCCCCTCATCCATGGCTTTGGTGACTGTCTCAAAGAAGTCAACCAAATTTAGCAGACATGACCTCCCCTTGATGAAGCCAAACTGTGTGGGATCAAGTATTTGGAGGTTTCTAATGTCCTTCTTGATGAGGTCCATGATAATTCATTCCATGGCCTTGCAGATCAGGCTAGTTAGGCTGATGGGTCTATAATTTCCCAGATCGGTGGACACTGCACCTTTGTGTAAAGGGATGACAGTGGCTGTCCTCCACTCAGCTGGGACAAAGCCAGTACTCAGGCTTTGGTTGAATAGGGTGCCTAGTGGTTTTGCAAGTTCCTGCCTGAGTTCACGTAGGATGCAGCCTGGGATGTTATCAGGTCCCATGGAGGCAGTATTTTTTGCCTTTGAGAGAACAGTGATGACCTGTTCCATAGATATAAGGGGAAGGGGGCAGGTACTGGAGATGTCCTGATTTACTAATGGGAGGACAGAGGGGTAAAGATTTCACTGAATCTGTCAGCCAGCAAATTTGCTATATCTATGGCATTTGTGTATGTGGTGTCCTTGACCACCAGTTCTGAACAGATCTGGGTGCTTCCTTTGAGATTACCGACATATATGAAGAAGGCCTTAGGATTGTCTCTAGTAGATGTGGCCAATACACAGGATCATAGGAAGTTACTAGGCTATTAACCCTGAGGCCCTTACAAGCCTAGCCAAGAATTTACCCCATGTTCTGACAAGTCAGCACCCAATGCCCCTGTCCAGCAGGGACACAGATGGAATCCCAGGAGTGTATTTTCTGTTCCCCATCCAGTTATCCAGGTTGCGCTTAAAAATGGTTAATGAGGTACTCTGCTTGAAATGGAGAGGGAGTCTATTCCACAGAAGGGGGAGTCTCTAGGACACAAATCTGTCTCACCAGCAAGTCCAATTGATGTCACAGACCAGACTGAGGTTGAGCATGTGGGTTACTTGAGTGGAGCTTGACTTACGGATATGTAGCAGTACCATCAAGGCTGAGTCTGAGATTGATCTGTATGTCAGACAGAGGTCACCTCTGAGGTGTCTGTATGAGACTGAGTAGACGGACAGGTCCTTTAGCCTATCTGTGTAGGGTAGATGTTTGAGGCCTTGGATTCTCTCTGTGAGGAACCTCTGGGATCTTTCCAGCTGCTGCATATGCTTTGTGAGGTACACGCTGAAAGGGGCATTGTACTCAATAATAGATCTTATAAGGGAAGAATACACGGATGTTATGACCACCTTCTCCCTAGATGAGACTCTTACTAATGATTTTTTTATTTATTGCATTTGTTTGCCTGGACTCAAAGTTTGCTTTGGAGGATTTCACTAGTGCTCTTATTTGCTTGTTCAGGCTAAGGAGACATTGCTTCCAAGTGGCCATCTGCTCCTTCTTGGTCTTGGACAGCAATTTTTCCTTTTGTTATAGAGTTTATTTATTTCGGATGTCCACCAGACAGGTTTACTCTTCCTTGCAGAGGAGCCAAATTTATGCATATATGTTCATATTTTATTCTGGAAGAAATGGATAGCTATGTTTTTCCCTACATTTTTCCTGCACATTCTTGCCTTGCTTTCAGTTTGTCCTTCCCCCTGCTAGCTCCCTATTTCACCACTTTCCTGCCTTCCCCATTTCTTTTCTTTAAAGAATTTTTGTGGCAACTCAATCTGTTGTATAGGGAATTGGAAAGAATCATGTGTGTCATGAAGACATGTGAAATGGAGAGCTATGTATGGGATGATATATATATATATATATATATATATATATATATATATATATATATATATATATATATATTTTTTTTTTGGATAGAGAGAGAGAGAGAATGTTGGGGAAGGGCTGTAGGAATGTCTGGGTGTGGTAAGTTGGGCAGGTGAGGAAGCAGTTGCAGGCAGGACAGACAAGACAGACAAGACAAACAAGACGAGACAGGGATGGTAAAGGATACATAAGGTGGATGAACACCATGGTTGGATTGAGGGTGGGGACATCATGAATCCATGGATGTCAAGTTGGGTGACAGTGAGAATTGAGTCCTCACCCAGTGGTCTGTAATCACTGTCACTTCACTGCGCAGATGGCTACAGTGTCTGATGCCTGCATCTCCTTGTGTTATTCAATACAACAATGGAGAGCAGTGTCTCCATCTGGTGTAGGCATGCACCAACAGTACTGCACACAATCCTACACACCATCCTGGACAGTTCATCACAGGTGAGAAACTTACTACCTCTGCCACTGTTCCCAGAGGTAGCCACAGTCCTAGCCTCAAGGGAAGAACTACCTGAGGGGCTGGGTAGTGCAGGGATGGCAGAGGGGGTGCTACCAGGTTCTGCACCAAACATACTGGGCAGCGGTGCTGTAGCCGGTGGAGTTGGGGCTGGTGGATCCATTGAGATAGTTCTACCACACTGTGATGTGGGAAAAACAAAAAAAATAAAATAAAATAAAAAAAAATTAGAGAAAGAGTTGGAGTGAGAAGGAAAAAAGGGAGACTATTAGTAACTTCATATGTGACATACAAAGCATTTGTACAAGTATTTGACTCTATTCTATTACCTTTGCTTTTAACAGTATCAACTTCTAACAAATGCCTTTGTTTACTGTTAAGACTAGCCAGATCCTAACAGATGCACACTACAGTACAGATTGCAGTAAGCAATCTTTGATGTGTGCATACATTGCACATATGCATGGTCCAAACACATTGATTACAGTTTACAGCAAGCCAGTGGTGACACTGCTTCA
This sequence comes from Protopterus annectens, assembly GCF_019279795.1. NCBI lineage: Eukaryota > Metazoa > Chordata > Ceratodontiformes > Protopteridae > Protopterus > Protopterus annectens. The sequence continues at coordinate 8,638,812 of NC_056740.1, forward strand.
CAGCTCAGATGTTACATTGCAATATCAATGAAACCTTAACAGTACTATATATTTGAGAAGTATGTATTTTGAAGGGACGGCCTATGACTACTTTGTAATAATGAACTGTTGCTTTGCCCTCCAGAGTAATGCATGCATACTTTCCTTTTACAGATAAGAAATGAATGCTCAGTTTGATACAACTGTATAATTAACCAACAAATGTGTTGTTACTTTAATGCTAAAATAACCCCACTGTTGGGATGCACAAATACCACATGCATCTCGCATCCATGCCAATCTAGCAGCATGGATGGATTTGCACATTCAGTTCCTGGTCTGTGATGACTGTGAAAAAAACAGAACAGAACAGAATACCATTAATCACACCAGTCCTGACTAGATCCAGCTTTTAACTCTGACAAGTACTCTCTGTAAGTGATACTTACACATCTGGGGGGGTTCCCATAGTCCTACATTCCTCAATCTAATGGTCATGAGTATCCATCCTCCTCATCCTGAGGTCTCTGTAGTGATTCCTACATTGTTCACCAGTAAAAGGGACACCAGTAGCACTGGGCAGAGGCCAGGTCAGACTATTCCATGCCTCTGTCTTGTAATACAAGGCATAATAGTCACTCTGCAACAGCCCGGGCCCATGTTCATTCACTAGGATTCCAACAACCACTTTGGACTCCTGGACAACCTATCTTTGAGCACAGAATCTCAAAATCTCTCTAAGAATTCCAGCAATGCCTATCACAGAGCAAAGCCAATGTACAATGATGTTTTCCTGCTAATTGCAGGTATTGCACTTAATGGGAGTGTGCATTTGAAAGTGTTGCATATCACTTACCATCAACCAAACACATTGCGTGGGAGTGTGCACTGCCGAGAAATGTGTTTGCATGATAGCCAGTAGTATTAATTGAATGTATCCGGTGTATGTTTCTGGACGTCTGGGTCCTGTCCACTACCTGGGTGGCCCATTCATCTGGTTTGTTCAGTGCCATTCTATGCGCAAATAAAATGTGGATAGCAAAAGCCATTTGTGCTAAGTGGCACATTGCACAAACAGTGGCCCTCAAAAACAAAAAAGAAAAAAGTATAAAACATGGAGAATTAGTTGAAATGCAGAAAATCAATCTATAACATACACAGTAAAAATGTTAGTAAACATGAGATATGACTACATAGGTCTGGATCCAAACTCTCACTGCAATGCACCATCACAAAACAGCAGGGGGGACTTATCCATCTTTGTCCCACAAACACATGTGTAGCAAATACGTGATGTAATTCCTCCTACAACCAAGTGTAAGTGAATGTACACTGACATTATGGCATGGCCTGTTATTTGTAAATATTTCTACATAATCTGGTTAGATGCAGTGCACTTACTGATCACACAACCTGCTATGATTATTCCTTGCAAATATATAGCTGTGTCCTACCTTTATGTGTTGCTTGGTCATTCATCAGTTATCTGACCAGTACTCAGAGACATGCAATGTGTAAGCCAGTCAATATCATTTACCTTAAAATGTGTAAGGGTATTCACTGGGAACAATATGATATGATAGCAAGATTTGCCTGTAATTTCCCTTAAAAATCCCATCATTGCCTCACCCTTAATCAACTACAATGGCTGAAATTCCTGCAAGTGCTCCAACTTTCTCAGCTACTGGTGACCCATTCTCTGCTGTATAAACCCACCAACTGTCTCTCCCTGTCTACCTTCCTATCCCTATACAAACCCTCACAATCCCTTCATAGTGCTGACCAACTGCTATTTGACACATATATGCCTAACAAAACAATAGGCAGATTACTTTATAAATGCTCTTTATCCCAAGTCTGGAACAAACTCCCAACCAACATATGTTCCATTCAATCCTCATTTCTTTTTAAAAGAGAACTGAAGAGCTACCTTGCTAACTCTCCCTCCTGCACCTGTCACCATCCAACCCAACACAAGCTCAACCAGTTGTCAGACCATAACAATTTCTCCTCTCCTTACATAATATAAGTTTCTTATACACTAGTACCACAGACCCTCAGCTCTGCCACTGAGCAATACTATACTTGCATATCATGCATTTCTTCCTTACCAACTATACTCCCTTTCCCCTCCCTTCTCCTATACTCTGGTCCCCTAACTCTCCTCCCCAACCCTCTGCTTCCTACTCATATTTTTATTACTCCTATTTTTCTCCCTCTCTTCCAACTTCAGTTTAGTGAGTAAAGATGTTTAAGAGCTTTTCCCATGTTGCCTAGTGGCAACTCTTCTAGTTCACTACAGGGCTCAACTTCTCCTACTTACTAGGTTTTCTTTATGCTGAATATTTTGTAGTGTTATTTTTTGTTCTCCACTATCACATGATTGTATATTGGCTCTATACCTATTCATAGCATGAATGCACATTGCTATGTAAACAGATTCACTTTACTTGTCATGTAAACTTTGTTATTGTTATAGTTATTATTGTTATTGTATTGATACTTTTTGTTCTGGAGCTTTTCTCCTCAGGTCTCCACTAAAAATAGGCCACCAGCCCAGTGGACTAACCCAGTTAACAAAAGACAAATCAATAAATATGCAGTTACCATCAAATTAATGGAAAGTTAGATGCCACAAATAAGCATAGACTGCTGTTTTGGGGGTGGGGAGCAAAGGTGAGTTCCTGTCGTGGTACATGCAATGGTATAATGTTCTTTCAAGGGGATGGACCCAGGCTGAGCTACTGTTATGGCACAAACAATGCTATGTTGCTCTTGTTACTCTCCTTGTTTTGCATCCTGTCAGTTTGATCATGTGAGGGTGGTAAAGCTGGAAACTGATATGTGTCTCATTACTTTTTAACTTTTCTCTGTTAAGATATCCCATTTCAAACATATGGTACTAAACTGCGGGCAAGCAGTGATCATCACTACTTTGTGGAGGTATCACTGTGTGAATATTTGTGGCCTGAGGCTTACTACTTGCTAATGCACAAATACAAATAAAATAACTCTCTGCTGTCACGTGTGACATTAATTTCTGTACATATCTCCCACCTTGTAGTTGCTTACTGTACCAAGTGATAAAATACAAGGATGTGTCATGATATTATTACACAATGTAATGCATGTTCAGGACCTACCTTGTAAATGCAGCAGTTGCCACAATGTTAGTTCAGGGTTGACTGTGATACAAGTAGTACACAGCCAATACATGGGGAAGTAAAGCCTATGGCTCTGAGTTGAGGCCAGCAGAGGTTGCAGGGTTCCTGTATTTTGTCCCCATTCATCATGGAGCACTCTACAATGTCCATGTCATGTATGTTGTGATAAGTTAAATGTGGCCTGAAAACTCTTCTCTGTCTCATCCTACTGTCTATTGGCAGCAGCAGCAGCAGCATTGCCTGCAACTGGTAGCATTTACAAATGGCATTAAGCAGCAGCAGCTCTTAACATTCTGTCTGTGTAGACTTTCTGTGTCTGTACTCCACTACTTTTGAAATCCACAGGAAAAGCAGCATGGAGTCTAAATGGTTGCTTTATAACTTCTTGAATATCTCCACCACACTGGTTGATTAGCATGCAGTTCAGCTGCTTATGCTGTAATTAGCATCTCTGAAACACAGTCTAGACAGATGCAGTCCAGTAATAATCTAATCTATTTATGAAAGCACATGTGTAGCTAGCCAAACTGATGGTGAGGATACTTGCTACATATTCATCAAAGCAAAAATTTCCCAAGATACCTTTACACAGCAGTACTGAACTCCAGCAGGTATGCTGTCATTGTTTCACCTATATAATGCATATGCTGGAATATATTAATTAATAATATGAAGCAAAGCCTTTTACACTGTTGTTTGTATGCATTAGATAGAAGTATACTGATGGCATGGTTGTTTATCTGTATGCATTAAATAGAAGTGTACTGATGTCATGGCCATGTTTTTCAAGCCATTTCAGAGGTACAAATGATTGACAATACATGAAAATAGCAAGTTGTGTGATACATATGTACAAATGTTTGAGGGACAGGTCCTTTGAAAGCATGTTTAACATTTCAAATGTGTTTTATTAGCAAAATGGTTCATGTGCCGGTTCTTTAGGGGGTGGGGGGAGCAGAGAGAAGTTACTGTTCTTTTGGGGGAACACAGATGAGTTACTGCTATGGCACATACATTGATATGTTTCCATTGCTACTCTCCTTGTTTTGCATCCTGCTTGATCATCCTTGATGAGTGGATAGGAAACCACAAATTTGTCCCAGGGATTCCACTTTTGTCTCTCATTGACAGGGGTGAAAGGTGCTAACTGAAGGTTCTTTTTTGGGGCTAAATGCTTGGCTAGGCTGGTAAGGGCCCCAGGGCCATTCGCCTAGTAACCTCCTATGATCCTATGTCATATGTGTTATGTTTTTCCAGTGGGTACTGACTGCCTACCCTGATTGTTTTATCTGGTAACAGTTACTTTGTAGTTATGTGTATTATCATTCTGTTGTGTTTTAGGACCAAAACTGTCACTGAGGTGCAGAACCCCCTTCAGTGAAGTGGAAAATACAATCATATTGGATGCAGTCCATCAACATGGCACTTTTCTTCTTGGGAGGGGTTGTCCCAATATGCCAGAGAGGCTAGGGATATGGAAGCAGATCATTGCTAACATAAATGCTGTGGGCGGCTATGTGCATACTTATGAGCAGGAGCGCCATAGGGCTACTGACATGTTGACATCTGCGCAGAGACATTCAGCTGCTGTTGCCCAAGACCAGAGGGTAACTGGAGGTGGGCTTGCTGCAGAACCACCTCTCACCCCAGTGAGGAATTCCTGGTGAATCTTCTTCAACAGGACAACTCACAGCAGAATGGCCCACAATATGTAATTGATATGGGTGCACCTCCTTCTCAGTCCCAGAAAGAGCTTTTAGATACGCCTTCTTGTATGACCAGTTCAACACTGTTGTATAGTAAACAATTGAAATAAAAGTTACTTCTGTGTCACGTGTTTTTGTTTGGGGGGGTGGGATTGAATATTAGTACAGTGATAAGCACATTTTGGAGTTATCACCCACATTCTTCTTGAAGTAACATGCCATGTTGATTGAGAGGAGTACATGTATTACCTCCTGTCTTACTGTTAAATATGATGATGTTGGCCTTAACTCTTGTTTAAATTATATCAGGACCATCAGGAATCCAGAAATGTAGGCCTCCTACAGATGATAAACCAAATCAACGTACTTCAGTACTGCAGATCAGTTTCTAGAAATATAATGTGTCATTTTAGATCTGTTGTGTGTATTGCTGTAATAGTGGTAGTAGCACTGTTAATTGTTTAGCATATATTGCACCATAGTAGTGCAGGTATTAATACATGGCTGTGTTTCTCCCTTTTTATCACAGGCGATCATGACAGTGGGAGTGTGAGCCCTGTGCCACCTGATGTCAGCATCTCATCAGACACTGATGATGATGGTGGAAAAACTGAGGCACAGTCAGGGGGTGCAGAGGTTGAATCTGACACAGAGGTTGACATCCAGCCACCCCCTTATTTTTCCCCAGACACAGCCAGTAGGCCTAAGCCAACTCAGTCCACTGAGCCCATAGATATAGGACAGGTGGAGGGAGATGACATTGAGCAGGAAAGTGTGGCTACTGTAGCTTCAGTGCCTGTTGAGTCTGGATGTAGCCAAAGTGTCGGCAAGATACCATACAGGAGGGTTGATAGAGGTGCTCAGAGGGGGTCTGCTGTCCCTCCTCCACCTACTGCAGGTGTCTCTTTCTGTGTCATTCAACATATGTTTAGGGCCACCATGGAAGCACAGGCACATTCAGCAAGTTGCTCCAGACAAGTGCACAGTGTTGCAGATGTAGCACAATCTAACATGCATGACTGCCTCCACCATGCTGTCATTTCCCTTGATTGAATGAATGACACATTGGAATGAGAGGTATCTGTCATGGAACTAGCAGTGACCATCATGGAACATCTTCTGGGAGGAGAATGGCATCCTCATGATCGTAGGTCAGCCACATCTGCTGAGAGCCAATATGGCCATTCCCGATCACATTCCTGTAGTGGCAGTACTTCTGCTGGTCCAGCAGGGAGTGTACTGACCACACCCAGACATAGCAAGTCATGGGGTTGTGGTCCTGGGTGTTCCCATTAAGGAAGCATGTCCAGCAGACATCAGTCATGCTCAGGCAGCAGTACTCACTCTGACCTTGGGCATGGAGGTGCCATTGCAACTCCTGGCAGATCCAGTTCTCATGGTCAGGGGTGACAATGATGAAATGACATCTCTCCCATGCATGGATCACACCTGTCCAGCATACCAAGATGCAGAGTTAGCATTTTACTTGGCTGTGTTCATGCAGACTCTGACACACCCCTTTCAAATGGAGGAAGCCTCCTCATGCAGTAGACCTGTAACAAGCAACATACCCCAGGCTTTGGTCTTGGGGCCTCTGTTATTTGGGATATACTTTTCTGAGGTACAGGCCAAAATCTGTGGGCTATGGCTGACTAAGTTTGCAGATGACTGCAAGATGGGTGCTGTCATCAATTCCCCTAGTGATGTGGACATCCTGCAAGAGGGTCTCACTCAGACAAATGACTGGTGCCAGAAACATGGCCTCAAGCTGAATACCAAAAAATGCATCATCATCATCCTGTTTGGGGAGAGTGATGTCCCCACAAATTATCAAATTAGCAACGATGTCCTAACCACGCAATCAGTCGTGAGGGATTTGGGCACCCAGGTTGATAGCAAACTAACTTTTGGCCGCCATGTTGCTTCCATTGTACAGAAAGCCTTCTACATGTCCCACCTCATAATTAAGGATATCTCATCCAGGGACAAGGAGGTCATAACATCCCTGTATTTTTCCCTTATAAGGCCCATTATTGAGTACAACACCCCTTTCGACATGTACCTTGCAAAGCACATGCAGCAGCTGGAGAGACCACAGAGGTTCCTCACCAGGAGAATCCAGGGCCGCAAACATCTACCATACACAGATAGGCTAAAAGCCCTATCCTTCTACTAAGTTTCATACAGACTCCTTAGAGGTGACCTCTGTCTGGCATGCAAGGTGATCACGGACCCCACCTTGATGGGACTGCTGCATATCTGCAAGTCAAGCTCCCTTCAAGTAACCTGCACACACAGCCTCAACCTGGTCTGTGACATCAACAAGACTTGTTGGCAGGACAGATTTGTATCCCAGAGACTCCCCCATCTATGGATTAGACACCCTCTCCACATCAAGCAAAGTACCTCTTTACCCATTTTTTTAAGTTCAACCTTGATAACTGGATGAGAAAAAGAAAATATACCCCTGGGATCCCACCCGTGTCCCTGCTGGACAGGGGCATCAGGTGTTGATTTGTCTAATCATGGGCTAAACTCTTGGCTAGGCTTATAAGGGCCTCAGGGCCAATAGTCTGGTAACCTCCTATGATCCTATAATCCTACATCACAGCCATCTGGGCCATATCTCTCAACCTCTGAGCATTAAATAGTATAACACTGGACTTTAAAAATTAAAACTGTTGGCCAAAAAGAGGAATACTTTCTTAATGTTCACAGTAGAAGGTATTTATATACCGGATCCTATATAGTTAGTGGTAGGGAACCTTTGTGTGGGTCTAGTTAATTTGCTTAATAAGGTGTGTATCCATAAATAGTACTGACTTCATGAGAAGCATCAGTAAATCTAGGAAGAGTGAGGCTCAATCTGAGGGTTAAAATCTTAGCCACTATGTGTAAATCATAGCACTTGAGAGGTAAGGTCTGGGCTGTTACTCATAAACTATCTTTCACTGCTTTGGTCAGTCTGGTTATTATATTTAGAGATTATTCTAGATGATCCCACATTTAAAAAAATTAGTTCACTCCCACCCAACCAGAAACATGGTATGCCTGTAAGTTGGGAGAGAGTATTACCAGTATGCACTTTGATACAACTGCTAACTCCTTAGACATTCTGACTGGTATTTATCTGATAATTTAATTAGCAGGAAAATATATTTTTATTTTTTATTTACTAGAACATAGACTCATATTTTTAAACATACTATGTAACTTACACTCAATATTAGACCTTTACTGCACGCATTATGATTTAGCCTTACTTTAAAATCTTGATTTAAACTCTAAACTGAAAGTCTATCCCCTAATGGTATACTCCTGCTCACCCCTATATCACTGGCATATATGCTACATGCTGAAACCCAGCTGGCTAATACAAGGAAAATGCAATGATTCAAAATGTATGAATAAGAGAATTATAATCATATATTCACCACCACCTTTATCACAATTGAAATTAATTTTCATTTTCACTCACAGATGCTTTTTCCTCATTTTCTTCCTATTAATCCATTTCATCAGAGTGCTGCCCATCCCCCTTTATTCATTTTGTTAGCCATATGAAGCAGATAGATGTGTTTTACACTCACATTTCAAAATACACATATTAAATGTTGTATTGTATTAGCAGCTGTACATTTCATGTAGTGCTGTAATGGAAATTAACCTCAGACAACATTGGTGTGATGTTCATGTAATAAATAGGCAATGTATTAGCAATCTTTATTTACAATTCAGATACGAAGATATAAAAGCAGATTTTAGCTGGTAAAGTGCCTTTATAATCATAAATTTGCTGGGACCTGGAAAATAAAGTATTTAGAAGAGGTTAGCAAATGAGGAGGACCAAAGCCTTTTACATGCACTGATGAACGTGGCTCAGGAGTACACAAATGGGGAGGAGGTTGGATAACACAGGTAAAGACTAAGGAAGACTTATTGTATATCAGTCCCTACTAAAAAGGAAAGCCTATAATGCAAATAGAGCTGTAAATGGCCTTGTAGTAGGCCTGGTAACATATTCTATCTGCAAAATCCCCCCACCTCTAAAAAATGCCTCTGGGATTAGTATGCATTTAGAGGATAATTTTTGAATGAGAAAAGAACCACAGGAGAAAAATAAGATCACATTTCAACAAGCTCTGTCTCTGCTGCATACATGTAATAACATTTGTTCTACTGAAAAAATATTTGTGTAGTGCTGTCTTTAGCCAGCGAGTAGAACTGATACAGTCCTGATATTTTCTAGACCTTCAACAGATGAAGGATGGGGGAAAAAAATGTAAACAATGAAGCATGGCTTGGCACATTGTTTTAAATGTAACACAGTCAGAAGGCCAAAATATATATCTATGTATCTGAAATAAGCTAAGATAATGCTGAAAAGTGAAAAAAAGCCCTGCATGATCCTGTACCAAGCAAAACGAAAATAGAGGTTGGGAGTTGGTATAATGGTTAAGGTGTTTACCTTACAAACACAAGGTACAGGATTTGATTCTCACGTTTGGAAGGGTAATTGACAAGGCTTAACAAATGGCCCATGAGAACAGATAGTCACGTGCTTACCTATGAACCTATGAAAGGTTACATCTTTCACTAGCATGACACTAACCTGAGCACAGGCAAAGTTGCTACATAGCTCATATGTACAAAAACAGAAAATGTAACATGGCAGCATAGTGTGGCACATATCTGCATGGCCTTATATTACATGTGAAAGTCTTTTATAAGCTGGCATTAAAATGAAAACTGGCAATAAAAAGATAAAAAAAAAGCATTGAAAGACAGGATACTGAACATGCACACCATGACCTTGAAATCAGCCACTGAACACTGCACTGGAGTTGGGGCGTTGCAGTTAAATACAGAAAATGCATACTCTCCACAGAAACATGGCTTTTTACAGTCTCGGTAAATTATATGAACATTCGTGGTGAGACTGCAAAACCAGTCCAACATGCTGTTGACTCCACAAGCATTCTTTCAGCCATTAATATTGATATTGTAAACTGCAAGCTACAAACTAGTTTCCACTCATTACAGATATGCAGTTTGGCTATACGATCACCTGTCAATGTTAGTAAGATCAAATTCAGTGTTACTTGCATATAAACAACAAACAGAAGTATACCAGATGAACAAAGGTAAAGTTAGCACAAAATACAATCCAGCAGGTAAAAACAAGCTTGACCACCATGGTTGATATATATAAAACTTGAATAGAAAAACAATAAAAAAAAAAGGTAAAAGGTAAGCGCTTTCACGGCTGGAAGTTTTATATGTGTCAACCGTGGTAGTCAGGCTTGTTTTTTACCTGTTGGATGCGATTTGCATATAAAATCAGCTGTTTGATTATGATCATGCTTGTGGGGCAAACTTTGATTATTCTCTTGCATGAGCAAATAAAGGTCTTCATCTGATTTTCCCAGACCTAGCTCTCACAGAAAAATTAAGTTTCCAGGTTGCGTTCTTGATAATCTGTCAAAGTTTCACAACTAAATAGCTAATATGATTTCAGGAGCCAACCAGATGCCTGGTAGACTCTACAAAACCAGTGAAATGCTGTCACATTGTGCTAAACAGACCACTACTAGCAAGTGCCATTTTACTTCTGCTGCCTTACTCTGCACATCTAGTAATCAGTGTGCGGTCTCCTGTCCTGTGCAGATTTGAGCATGTGTTTAGCAGAACAGTTCGATTTGCAGCTGCTCACCATAGGAGAACACACCACCACTGTGTATCTTGCACGGCCTAGACATCTGGAGTTCATTCAGAGACAGTATCTAATTCAACTGCAATGTAATCTCATCACTGGAGGCTACCATACAACTCCACAGGTCACCTCTCATTCCTGGATGACCATTACCACCCCATGGACAGACAGGCCTACAGGTAGTTGAAGACCCCAAAAGAGATATCAAATTACCCAGCTCTGTTAGATACTACTATACTGCAGAAAACTCAGCAGGAACATACATCTTCTATTGGTAGGTTAATTCATATTTCCAAAATAAGAACTAAAGCTGGTAACTGTCATCATTCTGTTGCAACTGAAAATTTCTGAAATAAAATTCCTTATAAAATAAGATTTGTTATTCAGAGTCAAACATTTAAAGAGACACTAAAAATAACTTATTAGCACTTTGTGTCACTGTGGTATCACCTAACTGACACAAGTGCTACTTATTTTATCATTCTTAACCTAAAGAATGCCATTCTTAGCAGTTCTTACATATATAGTTTCTCCATCTTCAATTACCCACATAATATGCATCAGTAACAACTTTCAGTCTGATCATACTTAGCATACGTGCTTCCAAAAAGTCCTTATGCTGTCACTGTCTGATGGTTTAAAATATTATGTGTGATATTTATTTTCTGGAACCTCTAATTTTTTTATGAATACCTTGCTGTAACTTGTTAAACATCAGTTTATACCTTGTATGTTAGACTCCAGTTTCCTTGTATCTCACTGGAGTTAGGTTTTATACTCTTGATGAGTTTTCTATTTGCTTGTATTTTGATGTTTTCTATATTTGTCATGTTATTCTTCCCATAAATAGAGTGCTCCACATTCTGTCCTGGTGCATTTTCTCTGAGACTCCACTGAAAATTAGTATTCCCAGTAGGATATTCCTGGTTATCACATATAATAAATAAATAAACTAAATATGTACATACATACATAAACCATGAGATTCAGAAACATGGCTTATGTGGCTGTGCTATGATAGTGGGAGATGTGAGACACAGCCCAGAGGTAACTAAAAAATGTAATCAGAGGTTGTTGTTGTGGTGATGGTTAACTAAAAAAAGAATCTGTTATAAAATTAAGCTGACAGTGAATAGAGGAGTACAATATGACAACAGTTATGTGACCCACGAATCCCTGTAGTGTGCATGCAGCACAGGTGTTCCTCTTACCATGCTCATAGGAATAATCATGACATTAGGAGAACTGCTGAATACCACAAATAGGGTTTTCCAGCAAAGTCCCTACCAACTTATTTCATAGAAACAGGGAATAAATGGGCATATAGGATACTCAAGAAGGGGGAAGAGCAAGCAGAGGAACACACAGAAGGAAAGATTGAAATGAGGGTAAGGAAGAAGGGATATTTCTTGTGTAAAACATGTCCATTTTCTTTTAAGAAGGGTAGAGTGGGGGAAGGAAGTGAGAGGAAGATGTAGCAGGAAAGTAAAGAGATATTAACTGTGACAGACAAACAAACAAACACATAATACAAACAAAGAGCAACACATGAGGTCCTGACACAAAAGGGGCAACACAAAGGAGAGACACCGACAGACAGACAGATGTATGGAGGACAATTGGTGATAGAAAGTATTGGACTAGGAACTGGGTAGGGAATGAAACAAGGAGGGAAAACAACATAAGGCAGGATAAGGGAGGGTGATGCTACCTTTCACACTGCCCATGACAGTATCCAGCCAGATGTCAGTTCCCTCTGTGACTGCCCTATCTGTTGAACCCTAACTTTGTGGTGGCATGCTTAACTAAGTCAGACAGCAATGGGACTGTGCTAGTCACACAAGGGCTTTCTGTAGGTGGCTAATGTGGATGTCAAGCAGTAGATCAAACTGCCATCACTAACTCCTCCAGATTCTATCAGACATATTGCATCCTACCAGTAGTATCTCCAGATGGTGAAACAGCACCCCATGGTGACAGTTCACTGGAGGCTACTGCAGAATTCAACAGGTCATGCTCCCTCTTCCTGGATGACCATTACCACCCCATTGAGAAATAGGCCTACAGGTAGCTGGTGACCCAACAAGAGATATCAGATAGGTTGATGATGTGGTGACCATTGCTGCACCACAGACAGAGCTGTGGCTTACACTGCATAAAATGGTAACATAAGTTTGAGAAATAAAAATGACAAACATCAGATAAATAAATTGGAAAGATATCAAGAATGAGACAGACAATACAGTGAAAAATATTATCAGGTCTGTGCATGATTACCATGCTTAAAAGTTCCAAAAAATTCTTAACTATTTTGTGGGTATGCAATGGTAATTTGGAAAATATGTGAGACCAGGTAGACTACAGGATAAGGTGGAATTGCTGACTGTGGTGCATAAGGAGCATTAGGGTAGGAATCTTACCTACGCCTCCTGTATGTATGTGGAACTATAATGTAGGAGGTACAGTGTAGGACTGCAGGGATCATGGAAGCTGTTAAATGATTCCCCTACTACTATGTGTAACAGTAAATGGGCAAGGAAGGGCATGGCAGACATAGCCAACTTTACAGATGTCACAAGACAACCAGTGGAATGCAGTAACACCTGTTAAACCAGTTGTCTAAACAAGGGCAACAGTCAGCATTTGGTTACTATTAGTATCATAAATGCAAGCTAACAGTATAGGTCACAGTAGGAAAAAAGCTAGCATGCCCTGGGTATGCCACACATAAGTGGTCCAGTCATGAGCCTATTTTGAACAATGCATGCAGAATGCAGGGAAATGTGATGTATGCAAATCTTTGGCAGTAC